>NW_019394358.1:0-178267 GCF_000612105.2 Orussus abietinus | reverse complement strand
AATGGCGACTGGTAGATGGTACCGCCTTCGCGAGTGCGCGAGCTCCTATCAGAAATTCGTTGCGCCACCCTTGGGGGCAAAAAACGGTGAAAGCTAACGTACGAAATCAGAGGGCAGTACAGGGTGCGATCGCGCGATCCTGCCCGTGAGCAATCTCCCAACTCATCTCTGGTTTGAATTGTATTAAGAATTTGAAGCGTTATTTTAGGAATGCAGTAAGGCCGTCATGGCGCCTACAGAAATAAAATATATTTGTAAAGAGAAAATGCCGTATCAGCTGAGTATTCGTATCGTACTCAATTCATGTGTTTTAATAAATTCGTTTATTACGAATGAACCGCGTACACGTTTTCGACCAATTACACGCTTGCTCTCACTGCGAGTTAAAAGTAAGACTTTTACTTCGAATGATTTCAATAATCGTTATTTAATCTATATTATTTAGAATAATATGCTTTATAATACGTATCTTAGCCTATTCTTTGTTGCGATTTTATTAGGTGGGATAAATCAAGAGTGAATTTGACTAGCATATTCCTATCCGGCAATCACTGGCCGGGCGAAAGAAACTGTCATGGCCTTTTCCTGTTCACGCTTTTGGTGAAGAAGACGTGAGTATTCTTCATTCAATTACAGTTCATACATTTTAATTTTTTTGTAGAAAATTGTAGGCCAGTGATGAACAATTGTATAATCGATCTAGAAAAAATAACGAGTGATTGATACACTTCCCCTTCCGTATCATTCAGCATCTGTACTTGTGACCACATGGTCTCATGTTTTCATCGGCGTTTAACAAAATCACATGAAATTAAGATATTGTCGAAAATACGATACTTTTGCATCAATGTTAACATTGTTATAACTACGATTAGTAGAATCACGTCATCATATTTTTAGTAGTCTCCTGAAGACACCGCTTATAACCTTTAATAATCAGACTTTGTTTCTTTTCGTATGTTACACCATGAAAACTGTGAAGATGCACTAGTCTGCACTATTATATGTGTGAAATGTACGACTGTAAAATCGAAATTGTCTAAATCCTTAGTTTTTTATTTTGTGGAATCATATAATTTGCTTATCATAATAATGTGATACAAGTGATATTATTGTACTGTTTCTTCAGGTGAACCATGGCGGACATAGAATCATTTGACGATGTAGTGCCTACTGTGGATACATTGCCAGTGGCACTGTCTGCTGAGTTACCAGAGATTAAACTGTTTGGAAGGTGGAACTGTGATGATGTACAAGTCAACGACATGTCACTTCAGGATTACATTGCTGTAAAAGAGAAAAATGCCAAGTATTTGCCACACTCGGCAGGCCGCTATGCAGCTAAGCGGTTTCGTAAAGCGCAATGTCCCATCGTCGAACGCCTTACGAACTCCTTGATGATGCATGGGCGAAATAATGGCAAAAAGTTAATGGCTGTTCGTATTGTCAAACATGCGTTCGAGATAATCCATTTGCTGACTGGGGACAATCCTCTTCAGGTAATGCATTATATTAAGTTCAGGAAGAATAAATCTTGATAATTTTGAAATAAAAAATAAGAGAATATTTTAATTTACAGGTTCTTGTCACCGCCATCATTAATTCGGGTCCACGTGAAGATTCAACTCGTATTGGTCGTGCGGGTACCGTACGTCGTCAAGCAGTAGATGTTTCTCCACTGCGTCGTGTTAACCAAGCTATTTGGTTACTCTGCACAGGTGCACGAGAAGCTGCATTCCGTAATATCAAAACAATTGCTGAATGTTTAGCCGATGAACTTATTAATGCTGCCAAAGGTTCATCAAATTCGTATGCAATCAAGAAAAAGGATGAGTTAGAACGTGTTGCAAAGTCTAACCGATAAGCACATCTGATCGTTACAATAAATAAACATTCTACTTTAAAGTACCAAAATTGTTGTTTTTTATATGCAGCTAGTACTGTTTCAATGTCACTTTATAGGATAATGAGCTTCATATTTTTATCTGTATTCATAATTTTTATATTATTTATAATTGCAATCGATAGGAGCGAGTGAAAAACAAAGTAATATAGCTATTTCAATTACTTTGGAAGTAACAATTTATACATACTCTACTCTACTCGTTCTACAAAATACATATACATATTTTTTGAAGTTGATATATTCAATTAAAAGTTACTGGATGAAACGTATAAATAAGAAAAAGAGTAAATAAATTTTCTCGTACCTAAAGAGAAAGTTGTTTTATATAGAAAAGTGAATTCCTAGAATGAAATCTTTACTGACTTTTACGAACATTAATTAGAAATGTGGGACTCTAGACCAATGACAGACAATGTTTTGCTTAATGTCACTATGGTTACCACACTTGCTGCCATTCTATGCTGTAGTCAGTTTGGTCTAGACCAAGTGTACAAAATCTTCTATCTAATTAGGAATTGTCTGTAACTATTTGACCACTGTTTAAAATTGTTCCAACTGTCGTATAACATGACCACCAAAGAAGACAGTGCTTGGGTATTTGATTCTTTAGTAGGATTCTTACAAGGTCCTATATGGTCAGCACCATTGCTGACATTCATCGAAGAAAAATCATTAAGTATGGATATTTTATTTACAAAATTTGTATCAAACAGTGTATATTTTATTCAACGAGTTTTTTGTTCTCCTTTTTAGTTTTCGAAGCAGGTACAATGGATGGTCCAGAATATCGCGAAGTATATCAGGATTACAAAAATCTGGTGGATTTACTTCTTAGATGCTATATGGAAGATATGGGAATAACTCCTGAACAATTTGAACATGCTTGCAGTGTTAATAAGAATACAAAAATGCCAGTTCCCTTCAATCAGGTACACATGATTTATTTTTCAGTTCAATGTTAAACAATCATAAAACAATTTCATTATCGTTTATTGAATAATTTACGCCTTTCCTTTTCGTTATAAAATCGCGAATAATAAACGATAGATTTGGGTTTATTCAAATTAAATAGTATATCATTTCAGAGTCTATTTGAACAAATATGGGCTGCAAATGAATATGAAATATTTAAAAGAATGATGATTCAAAAAAATTTGGAACTTCAACTGCAAGCATTGAACTTGATTGAACAGACATATGGATTAACTCCAGCATCTTTAACGTACGAACCAAATTCAACTCAAGACGATGAACTTGTAATGGAAGAATTGCTGCGGTGAGTCCTGCATCTAGAACATCATTGAAGTGATGAAATTAACCAAATTTAAATCAAAAAAGAAAAACAATTAAACTATGATTATAATTTATACAGTGAACGTGCCTTGGAAGATCATGTCGAAACTAGTTCAGACTTAGAGGTAGAAACTGTGTTTCTCAAGGAACATGAACGTCTGACTAACGAGTACCGGAATGAAAAGGCATTACTTGAACAAGCTATACGTATATCAACAGAAACTCCCAAAAATATACCTCCAGTCTTAGAACATGAAACGCAAACTACATCAAGTGAAACAGACTCCGTTCCAAATGTAACAATTCCAGAAATGACGCCGGAACCCCTTGACTCAACTGCTGGCAAGAAAAAAATTAATAATACTGTAAGTATTGAAATTATAAATAAAACTTTGCAATGTGAAGGTATTATATAATATGGAACAATCTAGTAAGACAATAGGGATTCAATTTAATTGTAACCTTATATAAAAGAACATCACTGGACCTCGATTCATTTCTCTAAAATGGTTCTAATGGGTGTTTTCAGGCAAATGAGGAAGAAATAAGAAAAAGGCAAGTTTACTTGAAAGCACGGCGAGATAAGTTGGTAGCATTAAAAAAGCAAGCTCGAAGTCAGCGTTTAGGAGAAACGACTGGCGACCGGCCTAGTTCTGCGAGAGTTGTTGCCGAAGCAACTGTCAATGGAAAACAAGATTTAGAAGTGCCTCAATCAATGGAACCTTCTACTTTACAAGTTCGGAAGGCACTTGCAGCACGCCTAAAGGCTGAAGTCGTACGCAAATAGTTTTGCATAAAATAATGGGACTTACTGTTATTACTACGGATTTATTAATATATTAATGATCTTTTATGTAACACTTAACCAAACAATTTAACATTTTTACTTTGAAATAATTTTGAATAACAAGGCTGGACAAATTCCTTGAATTTATTCATCCTTTGAACAGGTGCTATTATTTGCTATTACCTATTTAAATAATGTATTAAAGTTGTGTTTTTATTCTAACAATTTAAGGGTTTAATTGGTATAACTGTGAAGTTATTTTAATTGATAATTGATTGACAGGATTAAATCCCCACTTATAGACACAAGCATGCAATATTAAATTGTTCGCTTGTCTCAGTTATCGAAATATTGATATATCAACTATAAAGGCAAAGGTTTAGAGTGAAACTTGATCAATTCTTGGTTCTAAAATTGAATCTTGATTATAATTACAGGATAAGTTTTGAAAATATACCAGTATAATAATGTGTATATAGATGTACCAAAAATATAATATATAAACCACTTTTGCGTATTACATCATAAGCCAACGTAAAAAGTGTAAACGTGCGCACTTGGTGGGAAAAATAAATATCTATTATACACAGGTGAATGTATAAAAATTCCAGATTATTTATCTTCCATGATAAGATAAATTATAGTAATTCTTATCGACGTCAAATAATTACATAAATCAAGGACGAAAGTGTATATGTTATATAATTAATTGTTTGAAATACGAGTACGAATAACAAGTAATATGGATGACCTTTTGATGGTAACGATGGCTTTTTTACTTCTTTTATTGAAAGTACGCAGTCGATCGACTGTAAATAAGATTCTTGTAAAAACGAAGACGAGGACGTATTGGAATTTCGTTAATTAGCCAATTACTCTAATTTTATCTTTTATTTAATTAAATATTCTTCGCACTTCTACAACACACTTGTATTCGAATAACATTCATTCGTCATTCCGTACATTGAACCGTCGAATTAGCGTTTAACGAGGTGGATTCGTAGCAGAAAACGAACGACAGTCAAACGTTTATCGATATTTCCCGTAATTCCGAACCGAACTGTCTATCATACGTACTTACCCGCTTTAAGCTACAGAGGCCTGAATTAATAAATATATTCCCCATATCGCGTATTTTTATTATTACTTCGTTTTCTTTAAAATTTATAGTACAATAATTTAATTCTGCTCCGGGGAAACATTTTGCATCGCAGGAAATTATGTTCAAATATTTTATGCACAATATAAATATATCGAAAACAAATCAATAATAATCCCGGCATAACGAAAGAGTTCCTTTATACATACTTTCGGAATTAAACTTGGCACGGTATTACTGCCTTAAAAAGCTAGATCCACGTCGATGTTGCCGCACGGGCTATTGTTGGTAGTTTTGTGCTACCGATCCAATTCGTTTGATTTTGCGTATCGATTTACTTTCATCGATCCCTCTTTGAAATAAAGTTCATATCATTTCCTGGTTGATTCTATCCCCCACCCTTCCTATTGCCCCTCGATTCGGAATATCTTTTGTTCGTAGTCCTTCGTGAAAATGTTTATTATAAAATGGTGCACGTTGGAGAAAAACGTCGCGCTTTGTTGGTATATAAAGTAAAATGCATAATATTGTTATAACACGTGACATTGTACACAGTATGCAAGACTTTGTTAATCCTTTAATTGATATATTTATATCAATGTGACGGTTGTAAAATTTCAGGTATCAGCCTCCGTGCCGATTCTCCTACGGAATGCTCTAAAACATTCAAAGATTCAGTATCATTTTGGACATGTTTTAGGCAGTGTCAAAATTGTCACCTTTTTAAATAAATTATCACGTATATCTTATTTACTTTTCGTTTCATAATAAATTTTGAATACAGACGCGATCACACATATATCTCTCTCTCCAATATTTAATCTGAATTTAATATTATAATAGAATTAATTCGTGAGCAACGGTAATCCGGAAGGACAAGGTCTATCGATCGAACCGATCCTGTACGAAGTCAAATTTTGCGCCTTAACCAGGAAAGGTGTACGAGTACGATGACGGGCCGTTCAAAAACTGAATTGTAATTATTTCCTAAAGTAATCGATAGGAAACTTTTGTACTGTTATTGATGCTTCCATTGCGTATCAATATTGTTGTTTGGTTTAGAATTGCTCTTATCACGTTACCTCTGTAATAGATGCTCGTATTATCATGTAGAAAAGTACACTTTCTACGAAATTGCACGATCGACTCGATTATGATTGAACACAGATCAGATGTATAATGCTAATGATTCTTTCCTTGCCGAGTCGAACGGGCGAGCGTTTCAAGTATTCAGCAAATGATCGATAGTGACAAAGCCTAAAACACCCTGTACAAAAATACATCCGATACACTCGATGTAGCACTCGATCGTACTTTAACTTCGTCGCACCCGATACATAATGCTCCAGCCTTAGAGTAGTAAGATTTTTCCTTATTACTGAATAAGTTGTAAATAAAGTAAAACACATGGGAACAACCATTACTCGTTACCTGGTCGATTAACTAAACGGTCTTAATCTTTCTTACACTTTCTGCGGACAGTTCGTGGGCGCTTATTTTTGTTTTCTTTTTCTTATGTACACGAGCGCTAGGCTTTAGCGCGCCTTGGCGATAACGTTTACTAAATCTCGCGATTAAAGTAACACGAAAATTTCTCTTTCTGTCCTGTAAAACACTGCCAATATTCCTGGTCAATTCATTAGTAACGACGCACTTATTTTATACCAGCCGTGCATACCAATGGATGAGTAATGAATTAATGAAGATGTTAATGGCGCTAAGTGTTATGTGCAAGAAGCAGAGTTGCATGTACAATTTTACAGCAATGGTACCGACAAACATTTCGGTGCTAATTATGTTTATAAGTTCCATTCGGTGATTCGGGATGCCTTACAAAAATTTACCTCGCCCGACAATCCAACGCGTACAATCGTACCGCGCCTAATCACGTATACATATCGCTACATTCGATTCGTTCTAATTAAAAATATCACAATGTAAATCAAAATTTGGATTCGATCAATAGGTCCTCTATGTAACGAAGGAACGATTTGGGTCTATGGCAGAATCTAAACGCGAAACAACAAATAAACACCCTTCCTTCGAATTTATCGAGACCGCGAAATTTGCATTAACTAACGAGAAAGCGCGAAAATAAACGCTGACATTTACTAGCGAGATCGACTGCTCGGTAAGAAAATAACTATGGCAAAATAAGAACACTTGAGCCATATCGGAGTCTCTGTTGACGATTCTTTGAGTACGTATGTTCGTGAAATTGTACTAGCGCTTAACTTGACATTCGAAGTCGAAATCCAGTCTCTCGAGCCACGTGTCACTTCCTGTCAAAGTTTAATCCGACTCGACGGCAAGTTAAGTTCCGAGCTCACGAGCCTGGAGCCTTACTCTTAAACCGCTAGGCGGAGCTAGAGCTTCGGATTCCATCGAGGAGTTCGCGTGTTTCGTTTAGCGTGTGAGGCGTTTCAAACCATTGGAATGAACTACGGTTTTCCTTCAAATTTACTATCTCTTTACATAACATAGTCGTACAGCGGCGTGTAAATTCTTATCATTTACCTTATTAAGAAAGTTTAAAGTTCCTTTGTTTTACAAATCCATCAGCATATCTGTACCTCCTGTTGCTGTGCATGCCTCTCTTTCTGTACACTGTTCAACGCGGACAGGCGTGTAAACGTCCACCACACGCGTACACACTAAGAGTAAATCCCTCCGTTGTGCTTTTCCATCGAGAGATAAATCGGCTCCCGATCTCCTTCGGACACGACACGACTCATTGGAAGCAGCTCCTGTCGTCTCGACGGCACGAGAGGGTTTGGGCCACGACCGTCACGATCAATCATCACGACGCGAATGTTGCTCTGCTATAGTTTTCCTACAATGAGATTCGCTGTCGCTTCGGCGAAGGAGTTAGGTCCGAGTCCTCGTCATCTTCATCCGAATCGGCCTCGTAATCGACCAAGCCCTTAAACATTTTCGAATGTTAATGTCTAGCTGTTAATACATTTAGTACATACAGTATACCTACCAATAGCAATTAAAAAGTGTACTCAATAAAAAGTTGGGTTTATTATGGGTCTACGATAAGAAATTATACCACAGGTGCCTACCTTTTTAAATATAGTGGCCCCCGTCTTTTCAACAGCATTGACAGTAGAACTGGGATTAACTTCTGTAGAAAGTGAAGAGTCATTTGCCGCCGGTGCACCGTTGTTTACTTGAGATTGTTGCGTTGACGTATTGTTATTGGCCGTATTGTTGTTTAAGACTGTCTGTTGTAATTGCTGTTGCTGTTGACTCTTGGAATCAGCCGCAGGGGAGTTTGGCGCAGAGTTTGCGGATGGAGGTTGTTTCTTTGCGGAAGCTGGAGGCACGAGATCTGCAGCAGCGGCGGGCACCACCGCTTCGCCTTCGTCAAAATCTTCCTCTTCGTTAAACCACATTTCCTCTTCCTCGTCGAGCTGTCGTTGATCTCGTCGATACCGACTGCTTCTTAATATCGAAGGTACACTGTAGATAAAGATTCACATATAAATAAACTTGTTTTGCAAAGTCTACATACAGTCATGCAGATGATATTCCTTAGATTATTAAATATACCTATCAAGAGTAGCTCGGTCTCGATCTTTCAATTTATCTTGATGTTGTTCGTACCTCAACTTTAACGCTTTAAATGTTTGAACGTAGTCAATTGCTTCCAACTCCTTAGAGAAGTTTTCGACTACGTGCGAACAGAGTAATTTGATATCCTCCTAAAACAAATATTAATCATTGTTTGTAGTCGAACTAGGAATTAAGACAATCGTAACTACTGAAAATGTTTAGAATAAAAACGAACCAATTTTATGAACTCAAACATTTCCAAGATTGCAGAATCCAAAAGGTTGTATCTACCATTGTTCCTTACGAACGCATCGAACACTGGTGCAAATAAATTTCCTTTAATTATATATCTGTTGTAAAACTCGTCCTTCAGAGCTATGATCTTTCTCATAAACCTTAATGCACATAATACTAAAAAAGTGTGCGTTGACTTCATTAAAACCAATATTCTTCTGAGCAAATCCTTGTTTAAAATGCAATTTTTTATGTGGTACGTGTGATGTTCCACACAGAACGAAAGCAACTCCAAAATTAATCCCAAAAGCTGAACCGTTCTATAGTCTTCCCTTGCTGGTCGATCTCCAATTGTATTGGCCAATAAGGGTGTGATCAGTGTACCAATGCTATTTTTGTAAAAATAAGTCAAGAAATCAGTCTTCTCCGCTTTGTTATTCGAAGCCAACATGTTTTCCGGATCTAAGAGTAGACGCAGAACACCAGCTAGTTGAACTGCACCACCTAGTTCGGGATCACCGTCTCCTACTAGCTGTGCCACAACCACGTTTACCAACATCTGATCTTGTTCCGTGTTATTTATCTGTTGCAGGGTATATTCTCTAACAACACTTGGAGAAAATTCAACGATGTATGTTAATATATCTATACTAGCTGTCTTGGTTTGAGCGTCGTTTATCGCGAGCGTAATTTCGAGCGCTGGTAAAATGCCGAGGGTGTTCAAGGTTCTGTAGAATACTTCTTTTCCTGCAGGTTGCAAATTTTGAGAAAAATTGCAAAATTCTTTTAGAAACAGAACTAAATCACGCCGTTTCGTATCTGACGTGGTTTCATCCGTTAATTGACGAAATAACTCTGTAAGAAATTTCTCGTCATCTTGTATTAAAGTCACTATTTCAACTTTGTTAAAAAATATAAAGCTACTCAATGTGTTGAGCATATTTTCTTCGAACACACTGGGGGTCGGCAAAACAACATCCTGAATATATTGTACACGATAAGTTTGATGAATCTTTGCTAATAATTCAGTGTTGGTGATAGGAATCGCTTGTTTAAATCTGGCTAACTGACGAAGGTATTCCCTATGCCTTTTCGGCTTAGGTGACGTCGGTTCGTACTCTAAACATCCCACAACGTCAAAAATAGTGTCATCGCTAAACATAACCTCAAAAAGTGGATTCCTGTTAAGTAGAAAAATGTTCTTGAATATGTCATACAAGTGATGCAGCCCTTCAATGTTTTCCAAATCTTCACAGGTGTGGAACAAGTTTAAAAGTTTCTTGATATAACCTTCGGATTCTAAGGCCACAGCTATTTTTTCTTTCGTTCCCTGGGTCGTTAAACAGTTTCCTATAAGCTCATTAATATCTTCCAATCGACTGAGCTCGCATGGAGGTAATTCTATCGGTGGCACCGAATCCGACATCTCATCGAATCTTTCATCTTCGGATTCTTCCACAATGTCCTGTGTAATTTCAACGGAAGGGTCCTTCCCTTGCACCTGACAAATTCTCTCCCAAATTTCATCGCAACCTGCCTTTTCTTGAAAACTTAAAGCCAAGTCAAAATTATCTCCTTCCGACCATACGATCAAGGTGTCCTGGAAAAATTACCATGAAACAAGATCATAAGCCAACGACGGTAACAATAGAATTATGTTTCATTGATAAAATATAATTTCGAATGTGCATATAATCATAGTTACCTGCTGTTTCTGATACGCCGTGTCTGGATGTATTCTGCTTTCTAGCAAAAGAGATCCATCGCTCTCGGCCCTAACTAGAAGAGAAATTCCCTTCAATCTATCCACATAGGATGAAGAAACATGCCCTGTACCACGATCATCCCATTGTCTATCCGCATTCAGGGCATATAACTTGACTCTTCTCCGCGTGTCCGTCATGATGTATGAATAGGTCACGCCGGATCTCACCTTACCTCCAACTAATTCGCATCCCTTCTATGTACCGTTTGTAACTTCCCAAGGTCTTATGTGATTGCACGTTATTTTGTCACAATATATATTCCCCGTGAAATTATGTACACCTTCTACCGTATTTCATACCATAAATACTAATTACACCTATGTAAAATCTGAATGCGTTCGGTACCGTTTTCTTTATACAGAAGACATTAGCATCTACGTTATTCGTGTCGATCCATGGATCTCTGCGATAACTCTAAGATATGCAGCATATCGAGAATGGAACCACGGACCAGCAGTTGTTCTTTACAGAAGCTTCCCTTATTCTCTTCCTCTCTTCGTTCCTGTACCCGAGAGCTCCGTCACTCGTCGTACATATCTATAGGAAACTATCGGGCAACTCGAACAGCCAACCAAGCACCGTGGCACTTCTTCCAAGAGCACCGTCCACCTCTGTTTCCAGCCAGAATCTAGTAACTCCCTGGAGCGCAAAGAAGCTCGTCGTGCCTCGAATGAACTTGTCCGACAATGGCCCGAATCTGGCGTGTCTTGATCGGCGTGGAGTCGCGTGACAGACGGAGCGTGCTCGTACTCGCGGTGTGCAGTCGTGACGCGCGTCGATGCGCTCAGAGGATAAAGCGAGGATCGTCCTCTGGTATTGTTTACTGTCGGGGGTGTTTACGCGGTCGTTGCATAAGCCAGATTGAAGTGCGACAGGGAGTTCGGGTGCGCGCGGGAAACGGGCGTCGATCACTCCAAGAAGATCACCCGTGTTCACGGAAACACGTGGACGGGACCGCGACTGTGACTCGGCAAGGACGCGACGACAATTCTTGTCCTGGTTAAGGTCATTAAATCCTCCGGGCGAATACCCCCGCGAAGAACCCCTGAACGGGCTATGCTCCGTCGTGAAGACGATTCCCGACGATGCCTGGACTCCCCAACGCTCACTTCTCGGCTTCGCTGGTTCGCCGCCTCGTCTCTGCGGGTTCCCTCGTTTACTTCCCACCGGCTTTCAAACTCGAGCCAACGACCAGCATCGTTCCTTTCGCGTCCCCTGTGCTCGATATCCCACTAAAATTGACGTAGACACCGAACAGCCACAACACTACATTCCGCCATGTTAGATCACAACAACGCTCCACGGGGTCCACCGCGCTCACTTCACGGACCTGCGCGCCAAATTCAAAATTCTCCACGCCGGCCCGAAATATTTACCGAATATATGACAAATAACGCCCCCTTGCCTCTCCCGGGTGCACGGTGGCCTTTTAAACCAATTTCCGGTCACTCCCTTGTTAATGTGCCGATCTAGTGCGATTTTTATCAACGGAAAGGCTCGCGAAGATGTAATTATCTCTCGGCCGATCAATAGACGTCAGCAGACGACGGCTAATCAAGATCACTTCTCTTCGCGGTTTCAGATCGCACCGGGGAGAGACCTTTCAATCGGCGAACGTCATTGAAGAAGGGTAGATGCGAGCGTGTCGTGAGGAAAGAGCCTGTACAGAATGTTTCATGTGATACGCGATATCGCGTAAATGAGTGGGATATCGCTTGCATATAAGACAATATGTAGTTTTTTTTTTAGTTATATCGCCAGACGGTACCCGTTATGAAGACTTTCACGAGAATCGGAGTATCGTTCGGAGAATCGTCTTGGGTTTTAACTTATTACCTGACATTTGGAAATATTATTTAACGGTAATGAAATGGTAGTTCTAGTTGTCTTTCTCGGTAATATCCGAAAATATGTTTGCAAAACCAATAGGAGAAACACTCCATAAAATGTTGATCAAATGTAATGTTTGACAAAGGTCAAGTAATTTGTACCGTGGAAACAATTTCTTAATTAATAACTATGATGTATATACTAAGCTTAGCATAATTCGTAAAACAGTTCATTCTATGTCGTAAATATTAATCTTGCATTGTGAATTACACCTGTGGTTGCCAATAACAAGGAATAGGCTTTCCAGTACTTCTAGGATTAATTAAACAAATACATGTATCTATTGTTGAAATGTTTGAGTACAATTCCTAGCAATAACTTTAACCTAGTTAGAATGATGAACATAACATACATTACTAGTGATTGAAATAAAGCTGTTTATTAAGGCATTTATGCACCATGAGAAAATATCGAAATCGTTTTATCAAGGACAATGAATACGAAAGAGAATTATATGTTGTTTAACAGCATTGATAGATATTAAAGGCAATTTAACAGGTTTTAAAGAGAACAGGAACATACATATCATTTTCAACTAAAATAAAATTTATTTATTTTGTGCCTTAGCAGAAAAAAAAATGGTTGCACAAGAATTTCTTAAGAAACGAGGATCGTTATGATGTTATATGATCTGTGCATCATATTGGTGAAAAGATTAATAAAATCGTAAAATTATGTTTTACTAAGCCTAGACTTCTCAACTATACATATATATTTGTTATAACCTTATGTTATACATTTAAATAGCTCGAAAAAATATGAATCATTTTCTAGGTACATTATCTGGTAGGAAACTAGAATGGAATAGGTAAATGTTGAAAATCAATTAAAAAGTAGTCATTTCAAATACAGAGCACAACCGAAATTATTTATGCCTTGAATAGTTGTACGATAGTATTGAAAGGTAGTCCTGAAAAAGTCAAATGTTAATAACCTCCTTGAATTTTATTCTTTCAACGATGACGCATACATTTTAAAAGGCCGTAGGCGTCGTCCTCAGTGTTTGGTTGACAATCTTTAATAATTTATGAAGATTTACCAAAAATCAAATAGACAAATTCCTTTAATACATTCCGGAGCTGTAAAGAAGAATGACTATCATACATTAACTATTGTGACCTAAGTTATTTTAAACCTGCTTTCTCGTCTTTTGGAAAAGAATGCATCTATTCGTTCGTGTAATCGAGCGTACGACATTTGTAAGATCTGTACAGCATTTATGTCAATATATGCGAAAAAGAATTATCTTTACAATTGACAGACACTCGTAAGAAAATGATGAATTGCCAAGAAATGAGTTTTGGAGAGATATATTCAGGCCAGTCATTGGGAAATTCCGATCAGATAATCTTGTAAAATACCTCATCTCCGAACGTCAAATTAATGTGCTTCAAATTACTAACGCTGGAAGTACTTTGAAAACAGACCTTCACACAGCTCAAAACTTATGTACAATATACTTTTAATGATTTTTAATGTAGAGAAACGTGCCAGCTGTTACGTCGCGAACTATACGTGGTAACGGTAGTTCCCGAATCGTCATGTGACAGTGTCTAAAAAACTCCTACCTGATAAAACTTTGCGATTTACAATTTTATTTCCCGTCTCAAAGTTCTATCAATATCTATTTGAATCAGTCAGTAATCGATACCCAATTCTTCGTCACCCGAAGGATCTTTCGACGGCCGAAGAATTGAGGTAGGACTTTAGCCATTGGCTATTCTTTATTACACATTTATCACAAAATTCGACGAGCGTTTATTCCGTGGTCGGTTGCGCAATAAATTTCTGTAATCTTCGCCTTCTCAACATTTCCTGGTCGTCTGTCGATTCGACTTCACTTCTAGATGATGATGGTGTAGCACCATTACTGCTTGTGCTAGTTTTTAATAATGTGCTTTCAATGGATGTATTCGTGGTAGGAGATTCAACGAATGCATTATTCTGATTGATCTCGTTACTGTTCGTAGGTGTCGATTCTTTCACATTTGAGGCTTCTGCCTTCTTTGTTTCAGGAACTTCAGTTGCATTTGTAGCTGTCGGCACTTGAACGCTGTAACAATTGAATTACATATATTTTTTACGAATACAATAAAAAATGTAGTTGGTTAGGAAATGTTTGCAGAACATTTGATGACTCACTTTGCTGTGGCAGCTGCTGTGTGGTACTGATTCATCATAGCATTGGCAGCATCCAAGAGCAATTGCACCCTCCTTAATGTTTGGATTCGGGCTTCAACTGCTTGCCGCAAGTTACCTTCCATTGCTGCAAGTTCCTCTTCGCTGAGTGCAGACAAGTTTGGTGGAGGTGTTGGTACTGGTGGAAGAGGTACTATTGGTGGTGGAAACGGAGGAGCAAACAGTGGTACACTTCCTGGTGCAACAGGTTGAAAAGGTGGAAAAAGAACATTCGTATTATTTTGCCCTTGTGTCGGTGGTGCTTGCGCTTGTAAACCAGCCCAAAATGATGGTATCTGGAAGCCCTGACCTGTAACAAATATTTTGATAGTTTTCCATTAAGTTCATTGTCAATAAATTCAGAGTATTTCGATTTTTTACCATGTTGATTGGCGCCAGGTACTGGAGCAGGTTGGGGTATCTGAGGCCCTCCTTGTGGTTGATTTGGAGGCCTCGTAGTGGAATTACTTGATGGGGGTCTCAAAATATTTAATCGACATGTCGGACAAGTTTGTTGTCGTTGGAACCATGAACGGAGACATGAAGTATGGAAAATGTGATTACAAGGCAATTTTTTACTTGCAGACATCATCTCCTCTCTGGAATAGTATAAATATATATTATAATTTACTAACCATTGTTTTAAACTGTAAAAATATAATTGCTTCTTAATAAAGAAATAATATTATACCTGCAAATAATGCAGACATTGTCTACTGCTGCTAACTCTTCTGGTGTTGCATCAGGATATAGTGTATTCATATTTCTAATAGCTCTTCGAGACATAACAATATCATGGAATGCCTTTTTAAAGTTCCGCATTGTATAATACATTGGTCGCAAAGCAAATAGAGGTAGAGTATATATTTTAACCATTATTGTTACAAAAGCAATGTATAGAATAACCTGAAAATTTCAAAATTGTTTAAACTTTAATAACATTGTACATACATTTATAATACAACGATAAATTAATACTGAATATATTTACCTTAAGGAGTCCAATAATTAATTCAGTATATAGTAGAAAGACTGGCTTATTGTCCCATGGATTTTCATTTTGCAAATCGATGGTATGTAATATATATTTGATGGTGATATTGAAGACAACAGTCAGCAAAATTGCATACTCAAAACCAAATACTAATTGTACCGAAGCACCCTTAATGAGGGTAGAATTGTAGGCATAATGTATCATTGTTAAATTTGACGCAAACAATAGAGCCAGAAGTGTAGTTACTCGAAGATGGAATAACCATGTGATAACAGGGCTTCTCTCCATCTACAATGATTATAAACAATTTCATTGTTCAAAATAAGATGACTCGTAAGTACGAAGAAAATTTTGGAATGATCAAATAATTAAAAATAAGACACTTCACTTACATAATCTACACGATCCTCGGCTAACCAATGGAAAGATTTCAGGAATAATAAAAGTGTAAACAGTGCTATAAATTTTGGACTGAAATCATCTCGAAAAACAGTAAATGCCAAGCAGGTTTCCGTTACCGCATACCATGCCTTTTCAACCAAGTGCTGCAAACAATTTTCTTTTAATTTAATTCATATCTCTTGGAATATACAAAATCTATCGTTAATAATCGCCAAAGTCTTACATACTTCAAGTTCAGCAGCTCGTAAATTTCCAAAGAATATCTTCCTGAGGAAAGTATTCATTAAAAAGACGAGAATGAATCCCTGTACATAAATGACCTGGAAGAAAACGACAAAAATAAAACTTCGATGCTACACAAGTGTCATTGAAAGTACGTTGTACAAAAGGTAACCTTCCGTAGAACGAAAGTAAAATCATTGACAAAATAATCTCTGTCGATCCCTAGGTGCAAGATTCTGTAACGTGGTAAATTTCAGTGTACTCAAAATCAATTCGTCGTGTGTCCCGGTCATAAACAAAGGGCATTGCTAATCATCACGGTACCGCTTAATATTGTTAATAAACTAGAGTTACCGAATCGTGTACACGCCAATAAATCCGTCAAACTTACAGCCATACTCGGGTTCGACTTGGTTATGTAGACCACGGATGGATAGAATTGTTTCTTCTGGTAATAGGCATTTCCTACAACGGCACACGTGAGTGCGATGCTGATCATAATCACTGCCGCTCTCATCTTCTTATCTTGTGATGTTTCCCGTTACGTTCTTCCTCGGATGTTTCCCTTGACACTTAACACACCAAGAATTTAGCTTTTGACTACTTTTGACAACTGCGAGAAGGCGCTGTTATCTTGCGGCATTTCGAGAAACTACGCGACACATACGTGTCGTCTGGCCCGGACCCCGTGGGACTCCCCTCTACGACCACCAACGTGGGCCAATCGCAATCCATAGCGGTCCGATTGCGCAACTAATTTTCCCTTATCAGTTATTTACATTAACCAAATCAACGGGCACAGCGACTTCTCCAATTTTCAGCCTCTCCTCGAAACCTCTTGAACCGTCTTGAAAATTCTCAACGGTTCAAATTGAATCCAACTTTCCTTTCAAGCGTATTTACCGCTTCTCTTGAATAAGCGAAACTCCTATTGGTGGATAAAGACAGGCGGTGCAACGTGATTGGTCGATACACCGCACGCGATTTGCCCGCGTCACCGAGTTAATTTAAATGTATCATGCTAAATTCACGATAGTTATTTGTTCTCGCCAGTTTCTTAATTGTAGCATTCCTTTCTTTTGTAAGCACCTCGATATTAATTAGAAGCGTCGCGGATCTCGAATAAATGCCAACGGAAAGTCTTCTCTGTGAATATAGTACTGCCAATGTAAGAATGGAAGGGATTCATGTCCGCTACACTGAGAAAAAAAAGTTAGTTGACACAATAAAATATGCATTGCGGCAACAAAATCCTGCGATCAAATACGTCCAAAGGAATGTCAGATTGAGTAAACAACATTTGTTTAAGTCAACAATTAGTTTAATTCAACGACATCAGTTTTTCTTCTCGACAAAGTAATTGTTTCTTGAAATCATGTATGAGTCAGGCAACAATACATACGTCAATACTTATTTGTTTCGGTCAATTAATGTTTTTTCTCAGTATAGTATATAGTTAACTCTATTTTCGGAGAAATCGAAATATCATTGAAGGTTGAGTAAACACTGCGTCAAAATGGCCAAATTGATTAAAGTTAGTTAATACATTTTCGCAGATTTGAAAATATGGAAAGCGGAAGGCAAAGTACTAGCTTTACGGGGTCATTGAACCCTGTTCATAATCCAGGAGTTTCAATAAGAAAAGAGGATGTAAAGAATTTTTTTAGAATAATTGGTAAATCATTGTTTTCATCGCATGTTTTATTTTTTAAAGTGCCGATGTTTCATTTACCTTTTATTGTAGATGAAGAGATGGACGTCTTTCTACAGGAGGACACATGTTTCAAACTTGCTGATAATTACCTAATAGCTATGGCATTCATATACTTTTTAAGAGCTGCTTTACTACCAGAAGAGTATACAGGTCAAAACTTCTTAATCGCCCTGTAAGAAAGCAATTCAATATAATAAATAATGATCAGTTATGAAAAATGCAGTGAGTTAATGAATCTAATTGTCAGCAGTAACCTTCATTGATTGGGTGTGATTTCTTATTTTTGCAATTCTCTGGGAATTTCAGAGAGTTTACTTTATTTAGTACGGATAGATTTCTAAAAACATTACAAAACAATTATATTAAATTCGGCATTACTAATATATTTAAAAACGTTCACATATATATTTTATTTAAATTTATATCCTACAGAAATATTGAATTTACCCCAGTGAATAAAATTAACTTTCTCAATGAAGAAATGTTGCTGAGTTTTATTTGTGGTTTGTTCTAATTTCTTCATTCGTTTCAGATATTTAGCACATGATATGGAGGAAGACGAAGAAAATTATCGTCTTGAATTACGTCAATGGGCAAGTCGTATAAGCGATTGCTGGGATTCAGAGTCGATATATTTTATAAAAATGCGTGACAGGCTTTTCCACAGAATGAAATATCGAGGAGTCGTATCTCGTTTCTGTTGCCAAACTGTAATGCGCCTGGCAAAACCTTCGCACAAAGTATGGCAAAGGTGGAGACACGCTAATCACTCTGGAGCAGCTTGCGAATTTAAAAGGTAAAATGATTGCATGCATTACGTACAGCAAATGTATGCTGATATAAGAGGAATATAAATGCTTTAATATGTAACAATAATTAACTAAGTGGGGTAAATAACTATTACGAAATATTTAACCACTAAAAATGTCCAAGTATATTTTTGATTTTTTACTTATACAAAACCTATTTTTTTCAGGCTAAGAGAAGTTTGTCCTAAATGTGCGAGGCGTTCTCTTTCTCATTCGTCCAATTCATCATCAGACTTTTCAGAAGATGTTACTTCAGCATTTGAAAGTACAATGTACGTAGAAGAATAATTTGAATTTGTTCAGTTTAAACTGACCAAAAGAGTTCGTTCCGGAATCATATATGAAAATTGAACTGTTTTCCTGTTACTGAAATGTGCGATAAAATTTCATTTGATGTATAATCCGTTAATGAAATAATCTGGGTTTATTAATATTGATGACAAAGTACAAAAATCCGTATAAATATTTCTATAGTGTTTTAGGATTAGAATTATTAAATCTTAATTCATTATCACACATTAAGTTATTATGTTATATTAATTTATTGCGTACATACGGTAAAAATACAATAACTCTTAAAAGTCATACAGATAATTTTCTTAACACGGTACAATAGAACAAAAATACTGAACAAATTATAAACAGACAAATCATTTAATTGTATGTCCAATATTCCTTTAACAGGTTGTTATAAGTCGCAGTACATATTAAGAATAGTAAACGATATTTGTGTTGTGTAAATGTCACATATAAAATTATTAATTAATAAGGAATCAGCATTAAATGTCAAATTCGTTTTATCATTGGACGCGGCGTTGTGCATAGTTTCATATTTATAGTTATATTTAATTTATTTAGTTTGATTTATACTAATTGTCTAGATAAATGCCTTGATTTAAGGACGCTTTTAGGACTGGGGCGTTTATTTACACTCAGTGGTGCTGTTGCTTTTAAAGGTGTTCGTCTAGTATCAATGGGTGGTCTTCGTACTAAAGATTTAGAACTTTTTGGAGTTTTTACACTTAATGGTCTCTTAATATGTGGAGTTCTGCAGAGAGCATTATCAGGGGTGTCAAATATATGAACACCGGATTCCTGTAATAACGTGTTGACTGACATCTTCTTAATAATTCCAGGAGGAGTCATGGTTCTATTCTCTTTTTCAGTTATCCTTTGTTTACTTTTACTTAACTCTGGAGTCTGATCAAGTTTCTGAGAGTTACGTTTACACAAATATTTCTCCGTCGTTTGTTGATTACGAGATGGTAAAATGGTCAATTCCATTTTAATAAGTGGCGATGTCTCGGGAGACTGTGCAAGTTTCAATTTGACACTGTTAGATTTTGGAGTTCTACTGTGCTTTCTACGTGGACCGATTCCTTTCCGTATATTGGACAATGACGTGTCTAAATCCACACTCTTGACTTCTTTAATTCTACCCGCTTTGGCTGTATGTCGGACATTTGCATCTTTCTGATCGACATTTTTCACTGTAAATTCGTGCGAGGTGTTGGAGCGTTTTGTTGAGTTATCATCAAATAATTTTGCCTTAGCTAATACCATTCCAGCATTTTGCGTACGTAGTTTAGCTACCGAGGCCCGACCTGTTTGAGGTAAGGGCGTACAATTTTGTCTATTGGTTACAAAGTATTTATCTGCTTGTCTCCAAGTAATAATTTCATTATCAGTTTTTGGTGATTTATTTACCTCGGATGTGAGATCTTTATATACTAACATGTTTTGTTGACTATTGGTTTTCTTTAACTCTTTAACTTTTTGATTAAAATACTGCGAATTGTCTATAATTTCATTACCATGGAAAGACGATGCTCTCCGTTTAGTACTGCAATGCAATTCTTTCTCATCCACTTCAAACACTTCATCGTTCATTGTACTTATTTCATTGTTACTTAGTGAATATCTTGTATGTTCAGCAGTATGGGTTATGAGTGTATGTAATTGTTGTTGTAAGTAATCCAATCTAGAATTGGTTTCATCGCTGCAGAAAGTTTGAGGCTCTTTTTTCAAGAGTGAGTTCATTTGCATTGATCCTGTTTGATCAATAATTTGCTCCCGGTCTAAATTACATTTTGTATAAAAGTTGTTCAATATTAAATTATCTTGTACAATATGCTGTAAATCTGATTGGTGAGAACTATGCCAAGAAGCAGTGCGACTGATACGTTTGCTGAAAGGAAAATTTAACTTTTATTATATGTAGTTAACAAAGATTGGTAATAATAATTAAAAAGTAAAACATCTGATTTAAATATAACACAATGAATAAAAAATTGTGTACCAACCTGCCAGGTTTTTCTTGAGATCGTCGTCGTAAATTACCTATTTTACGAGCACTTGGGGATCTTATAATTTTTTTCTCACCCGATCTTCTAATTTTTAACTCTTTACCTAATCTTCTTGCTAGATGATCTGCAGTAGTAATACTATCGATGCCAGCTTCTTCTAGAGTTTTTTCGTACTGACTTTGAACTTTGCTGACGGAGTTATTAGTATCATTGGAAATACTTGCAAACTCCTGTGAAATGCACGATTCTATGGCAGAAACTCTGTTTTTAATTTCTTCATACTCACTACGAGACACTTTCACATAATCTTCATTTTCATCGTTACAAGTTTCAGAAACATTTTTCAATTGATTATCCATGCAATCATCAAAGAATATTTTAGATTGCTTCTGCTCAGACAACGATTGAGTACTGTATTCTGGTCCGGGTGTTTCTATGAAGACAGTGTCTAAAGATTTTCTGCTTGTGCTTATTCGTAAGCGCTTGGCTCGATTGGTCTGTAATTCCACTTTTTCTTGCGAGACCTGCTCGTTGCTGTCATCTGATAAGTTGACATCAGCTTCCATAAATAATTGGTCATAATTTTTTTGAACGGGTGTTAAGTCGCGTTTCAATGACGGAATATGCAAATGTCCAACACTTTGCGTCCTCCTTTTCTTTTTGGACCCGGAAGAAGTATTAGCTAAGCTCCAGCGTCGCTCCATGCATGGTGTAAAAGTTTGTTTACAAACATCAATATCTGCTTCATCAATCTTCTGCAAATTGTATATTGTTCAATTATGTAAATTTTATTATTAGATGAGATATTAATTATTCATGTGACGATTTTTTCAATAATTTTTGCACAATTTAGTATTGTACAGAAAAATGTTTATCTTACCTGTTTGTTTTTAGTAACAAATCGATCCAAACTCAGTCGAATTTTTTTGGACTTATCTAATTTGTCATTGATCCTCCTAAAATTAATACAACATTTTCAACTTTGAATATTTATAATGTATTACTAAAATAATGTAACGATATTAAATAAAAGAAAAAGTATAATCTTACACATCTGAGTGAACTTTGTGTGTTAAATATTTTCTCATCCTGGATTTTTGAACTGGACTTTTTTCCTTTACCACACTGCAGATATTATAAGTTATTTTAAGATATAACTAGCTGAAATTAATCGCACATATGCACCTAAATTATATACATACCTTGCTCGGGTAGAAACTGGAGAACCTAATTGTTGAAGATGGATGGAAGTGTTATCAGGTACCGCATCTATCAAGTCACGCCTATAAAAAATAGTAACACTTTTTCAGATACTAACAGAAATAAGTTGTATATAATATTTTATGTAAAGCCTGCATTTTTTTAAATTCACTTTTAATTTCATGAATTCACTTTATTTATGTTAGAAGAAAGAGTATATGTTTAAGTTCATAACATACTTTTTCTTTGTGGTCAATTGATTGTCTGTCTCCATAACTTTACGTTTTTTACCAATTTTTGTGGAACTTCCATCAACAGAGCAAAGATCAGCAGAAGGTATCCCAGTGCAGGTGGGCCCAGAATTTGTTGGCGAGCTGTTTTTACCCACAATTTTCTTTAACCCATTAAGCATTCCTTTGAAAATAAATAATATAGTTTAATTATATTCAAAAAATACTTTAACAAAATTTAGGAGCTTTAAATCTTACGTGTAAGACTACCGCTTCGATGTTTCTTCTTTTTGATCTTGGAACGTAAAAAGGGATCTGAACTGTCCAAATCATTTTCTATGCTTCCAGTTATTTCCACAGAAAGAGCCTCTGCTATGTGCTCAGGTAAAACTCCAATTTCTTCAGCATTGGCAATTAAAATCTAAAATGTACACATATTTTACAATTATTTTGTATAAAAATGTAATTTAAATATTTTACTCAGTAAACTTAACATACCTTAGTAACAAACAGGTGAGCTTCCAATCTTGCTTGAACTGCAGTCATAGTGGTTTCTTGTAAAGGCATTACATTTGGTCCAATAACTTTTGCTAGATTATCAATGTTCATTTTGTTTAGCTTTTCATGCATAGATACTTTCTTTAAAAATTCCATGAAAAATGCTAAAGTATTTAGATGGTGTGGTGGTAGAAGTAAGCAAGCCAGCAGCAAGGCCTCAACACATCGGGCTTTTAATGTAGCACAGCGAACAAATAAGTCATGGTAGTGATAAGGAATCAAAGGCTCGGGTAAATCTCGAAAAAAAGTCTTTAAAGCACTAGCAACATCGATTGCATGATGTTTCTCTCCTAAGGTTCCTCCATTATCAAGACGATTAATTAGTTCTTTTTGCCGAACCTGAGAGCCTGCTTTTCTGAATAAGCCTTCCTGGTTAAGATGTTTTTCTAGATACGAAGTTGCTTGACTGACAAAGATAGGAATGTGTATTATAGCTCCCGATGATAGACTCACAACATCTAAGGGTAAGTACGATAATTGCGTCTTGAAAACCTTCTTCAAAACGCTGGGATTTCTCCCTGCTTTTTCCGTTTTAATAACATTCTTTTTCAAACGAAACTTAACCCCAAAATTTTTTAAATCACTGGTGATAATTTGGTGGACTTTTTCTCTGTGTAACACATCGTATATCAACATCTTCACTTATGATAACGTAATGCCGTGTAATACATTCGCAAAATACTCTTTCACTCATAAATCATAAGATATTTCTCGGTATATAATTCAAACCTACCATCACCTACCATTGCAAATAAACACTGAACCTACACATATCAATTATCATACACAAGCCATAGAAGTCCCGTTCCCATGATGATGCTTGATACTCAATAAATAGTAACCAAATGGGACGCTAGATGACAGCACGGGCGAATTAAAGCGTTACAAAGTGAGAGGAAGAGCATGGGCGGTGTGAGCTACCCTAAGCGGGGGTTCGTCCCCCTCTCCCCTTCACCCGCCACGTCGCGCGACACGGGACAAAAAACAGATTTAGAACCGAGATACCACAGAATGCTCCATAGCTGTTCGCTGAGAGATTGAGGCTTATACTGAATCGCACATTCTTCGCTCATTATATTTTGATATGATATCCTTGAGATGATATGATGATGATGATGTATGACATCTACAATATACAGAAATACCTCTCAATGGCATTCTGTGTTGCAATATTACGTTATTTACGTATAGAAATATACACGTGGTATTTAAATGACCTAACCCGTAGCATGTGAACGCTCGAAACGAAACACGAGACGTCAAGAATAAGAGAATGTCGATAAAAATGAACGCATGGTTAATCCACGTGTGTTACTTAATAGGAGAAAGAAAGACAGACATAAAACGGCGGGAACTTTGTCCGTCAAGGCAAGTACGAAAGGGGATCAGGCGATCTGTAAAAGAAAGAATGCACATGTTAGCCAATGTATCTTAGGTGATGAGAGAAAGAAAGACAGGTACAAAATGTCAGGACTCTGCCCACCGATCGCATACGGAAGGGGGATCAGACGTCTGTAAGAAAGAGAACGCATGTGTCAGCCAACTGTATTCGACACCATGGGAGAAAGAGAGATGTACAGGAGACGGAGTTTCTCCGGAAAGAGTGGGAGAGGTCCGGTAGACAGTGTGAGTAAGACGAAGAGAGAATATGTTTCCATCATAATGAGAGAACATGAGATAGAAAATAGCTGGTGGAGAAGGGGTGGACACGACCGCGGCGCCACCATACAGTTGGCTAACATAACTAAAATGTTAGCCAACTTTTCCAGGCATCGGAGGCCTGTATCCCTCTGAGCTTCTATGGAGACGTCTGTATTCCTTGCTATCAAGATGTCCAATTGTAGTTACACGGAACATAACCTAGTTTTCTACTGTCGATCGGTTTTCATACAGAATGTATAAACGATGTAATGTTTTGTATGGTTGAACTCAATAACGCCCACTGTCAATAGTGGTCACAAAATTAGAGTTCTTTCGATATGGCACCGTGGAAAGACAAATTTGTAAAACGCTTTGTCATAACTGAAACTACACAACATAAAAAAGGGTTTACTGTTTACAAAGTTACATCATTGGTATGTGTATACAGCATGAATATTGAATTATCTTTTTGAGGTATTTAAACGCTCTTTTCAAATTTTACAGTACTGCATATATTACAGGTGTTTATAAAAGACGTGCCAGAAGCAGTGTCAAAAGTATCAGTCTGGAAACGTTACTCAGAGTTTAAAAGACTTCACTCAGCACTTAAATCTCAATATGCAAATCTTAAAATCAAAGAACCCTTTCCATCGTTTCCACAGTCGAAATTTTTTGGCCGCTTTGAAATTGACGTAATAGAAGAAAGAAGAACAAGTGCAGTTAAATTTTTAGAGTTCGTTGCAAGGCATGCTTCGTTATATACTAGTACTGTTTTCATGAAATTCTTTGAGACTAGTCAATCAAAAGATTCAATAACTGACTGCTCACAATCTTTGAGTTCTGATACTTCTGAAGAAGATCATAATACCAGCTTAGATAAATATTCAGATAAAAACAGAACACTTCAACATTTTATACCCCAAAGTATCAATTTCAGTACACCTACAAATTTAATATCACCATTTCTTTCAAAAGACAAAGGAGAATCAGTGGTTTCTAAAAACTCTTATCACTTTAATGGAAGCATTGAACCATATGATGGAAGTGCTCTGGGAAGCTTTAAAGATACTGAAATAGTCACAAATTCAGTTGAAAATCTCATTACAGAAGGCCAATCATCTTTGACAAAACAGGTTGACATTCAAGTTACAGATTCACAGTTAGAATACACTAAACATACTAATGGGATTAGCGATAAACATTGTAGAGATATAAATCCATTGAGTGATAAGCAGTCAATTGTAACACGTGAATGTATTAATGGATTTGTACAAGATGCATCATGTGATGCATCTAACATTGTTATACACGATGGATCTGATTTACCAAATACAACCGAAAATGCTGTACAGTACATATTAATAGCTGCAGCACATATGAGTGCAGCTTTTCGACATGAAGCAATTATTGAATACGAAGAGGCTTTTACTCAGTACAAATTAGGAATTTCCCATTTGTTAAATGGTGTTCAAACTGATCCAGATCTTCAAAGACGAATTATAATTAAAGAAAAAATATCAAAATATTTAAACAGAGCCGAAAGACTATACAACAGGCATTTAAATTGCAATATATTAGCACTTAATAAACCTGTATCAGATCTTCAGAATTACAAAGTTTTTCAAGTTGTTGGATCTGCAATGCTTGTAAAAGATATAATTCAAGGGTGTACTAGGGTTATAAAGGTTCAGTAATATATGTTTATTGACATTCTTTTCTTATTTATTGTAAACTTGTACATCTGACATGTGTTTTCATCAAATCATTTCATTTACAGACAATTGAAAAACCGGCGGGTGTGGAAGAAGATATAAGTAATTATATATTACGAGGAAAAGTACCATACATGGTACAATTATATGGATGTATACAAACAGAGACAACCATATTTTTGGTGCTACAATATGTCAGGTAAAATATTACATTGATCTCCAAATATTGTCTTTTTTTCAAAAGAGTTTATACTTTTTCTTAATCAATGTAATATATTTTACAGCAGTGGAAAATTGTGGGAATATATAAAAACTCATTGGACTGGTCACAACATGGCTTTAAAAAAAAATCATACAAGGTCGGTCAGTTGCGATGCTGCAATTTATACTGAATGTGATAAAATAAAAAACTGTAATTGTAATGACTCATCTGAAGAACAAAAATCAGCAAATATAAAACATGATAAATTAAATGAATGTCACCCTTGTGGAAACGTAAATAATGAAGAAAATAGCTTTGACTCGTCAAACTATTTAGAAGATTTTAGAACTGATTCTAAGTCCAGTTTAGACTTACCTACAATAGATCTGTTAAAGAATGCGAAAAAATTGTTACAGTCAGTCAATGCTACACTGAAAAAAAGTAATTCTATTGCGAGTCGACTGAATGAATCTGAACAATTATACAATCGACTCAAACAGAATTCCGATAAATCAGTAAATAATTCAGTGCTTTGTATGACAAATGGACATGATTCCGATATGATGAATTCAGAAAAAAGTCCCAGTAAATCAAAGAATGGATCAACTGAATGGCAGGAACAACAAACAAAACATTTCAGATTCATAGATGATAGTGAAAATACTGAAGAAAGTTATGATACAAGTGAGTTATCAACTAGTGACAGTTTTACTGATATAAGTATTAGTAAAGAAAAAGAACCAAGTGCATCCGCAGACCTGATTGCAGTGCCTAACACATTAACAGAAACTACAGGGAGTTTAGAAGGTAAAAATAACTTTGGTAAACCTCATCTGTATTTCGCAGAAAATAAAATACTTAGTTCAAAGCAGCAATCATTTTATGATGATTGTAATGCAGAAATAATTCAATTGTGGAATGCACCTGAAGATACGGTTAGAGTATGGGCTGCAGAAATTCTGTTAGCATTAGAGACATTACATCAACAAGATATCATAGTGTCCGATCTTACACCCGACAATATACTGATCGATGAGATGAACCATGTTGTCCTAACATACATAGTACCTCAAAAGTGCAAGCAATTATCACGCATTAAGAAACCGTATACAGCGCCCGAATTGTGTTTATTTTCACCATTGGTATCTACTGCTTCATCTGCTGATGTATGGAGTTTTGGGGTTCTACTCTATGAATTACTTACAGGAACTGTATGTAATATGTTACATTTTTCAAATTATCAATGCTTTATCAGTTATTTCTTTCATGTTAATTATTTTTGCAGACATTCCAGTCAAAGCATCCAGGATTGTTCCATTCACATTCCACACTTAATATACCAGAAGACTTGTCAAAAAATGCTAAATCTCTTCTAATAAATGTAAGTTTCACAGCGAAGAAGCAATGAAAAAAAATATATATATATAAATGTATATAATGTCACGTATGATTTTTAGGTACTGAAATACGAGCCCAGTGACCGAATGACAATTCCTGATATAAAGGAGCACCCGTTCTTTGAAAAAATGGATTGGGTAGGCTTATTAGATTATTAACTTGCCCACGTTACTTAATACGTTTATTATAGTATTAAACGGATATATTTAGTTCTTTTAATTGTATTTAGTCTTTCGTATCTTGTACCTGGATATGTATTGGTGCAATTAATACAATCTATGAGAGCGTTAATTCGACAAGTAACATTCGAATCTTGTAACAAAGTATTATAGAATCTGAGAAGAAAATATTTATTATGATATTATAAAATTACATTATTTATGAACTAGTTGTACACAATGTACTGCAGTACTGTTATTTTGATTTTGATCTCTGTGTTCGTAATATTGTCGACATTTCATTAACGGAACGAGTTGTAAATAAAACATCGCGTTATTGAATATACCATCATTTAATGATACAATCATGAATAGCGATTGTTTGAAATGCCGTTGTAACATAGTTCCAATATTTCCGATGTATACCGGATTGTAAATTACCCCTTTATAAACCCAGTATATATCGAGACCCTTGGCCGCGATCCAGCTCCTGGATTGGGCAAGGCCGAGCCGGGCAATGTTAATCTCAGACTTCCTGGATTTTTTTAATGTTCCGTTTTGCCTGTTCTTTTTAACCCTTTCCAGGTTTAGGTGGATCACAACAGAATCCATTTTTTTTAGTCATCATGGGTAGTTCATCGCCGTAAATCTTGCTGGACATGTTGGTAAGAGATGTTAAAAGATGTTTATTATCACAGAGATGAATTGGGAGCAGAGATGAGGAGGATCCCAGAATTGGGCCGCCATGGGGGGTATCAAGTGGCAAGTGCGTTAGCCGTCCACATCCTCCACAGGGGGACAGCACAGAATGTGATCGCGCGACTCTACTCATGAGCAATCTCCCAACTCATAGAGATGATACAGAGGTACGATACTGTGAAATGGAAAATAAAATGATTGATTTGTCTATCGAATAATGTTTTCCCGATTTTTATTTTTGCCTACTCTTTATTAAGACCAATGCACCTAGTATTAAAATATAGAGAAAACAATTGTTCGTAATTCTGTGTACCAGATGTACTATAATTTGTTACCTCATTCAAAAGTTATGATACAAATGAGTTGGGTAATAAATTAAGGAACAATACATTAAAAATATATACAGAGATGAGTCGGGAGATTGCTCACGGGCAGGGTCGTGCGATCGCATCCTGTGCTGCCCTCTGGTTTCATACGTTAGCTTTCACCGTTTTTTGCCCCCAAGGGCGGCACAACGAATTTCTGGCAGGGGCTCGCGCACTCGGGATGACGGTGCCACCTACTAGTAGCCATTGGCGGCTTACGTACTCGTGATGGCTTACCTACGCTTACCGACCCTGCTCGCTTTTGATGATAAGGGAAGAGCACTCGTGGCGCCCTCTTTGACTTTACCCTTCACTTACCTTATTTAAATTACGGGAAGGTGAAAAATGTTATCTTAATTAAATTCTACTTCACAGCTAGTTCCCGAATCGGTGTCATCCCATAAGGGTGGTACCGATCCCCCAGGTCCCGCCACGAGGAGGCCGCTGTGATTGGGACCCGCCTAAGCATAGGCACCTGGTTCCGTTGAGTTCCTGGCGTCCCAGGAACTCGCAGAACCAGGATTTCGTAACCCATACAGCACACCACTCGCATACCATACGTATCCGTCCATAGCTTAGCTACGACGTACTAAGTGCCGACGGAAGCTGCCGGATACACTAAAGGTACGGCAATGCCGTACCTGCAAAAATCTACTTCGGTTAGCACGCAAATCCGAAATTACTACCTGCATGGAAAGGTACTCGACAACGTCCTGTCCGCAATTTACAATTACGCACGCACGCAATGAGTGCTTCCACTTTTAACTACGTTTAGCTACTGTCATACAAAGAAAAAACACACGCTAAATGGAACCACTCGCGCAGCTATTTGCGAATCGGTGGTTTCGAACAATAGTTGGTAACCACCGATCCCTCAGGCTCACCACGTGGAGGTTGCTGCGCACCGAAGCCCTTTACAAACGTAATAAATTAAGTTATATATATTAAGAAAGGGAACGGAAGGGAGGGGGGATGTCTCCCATAAGGCCCGGTTTCACAACCCACGTTAACCGAAGTTTGATTTTTAACCGTTAGGTTAAACTGTAGGTTAAAACTGGAGTTAACCGTTAGGTTTAATCGTAGGTTAAAACTGCGGTTAACCGTTAGATTTAACCGTAGGTTAAAACTGGGGTTAACCGTTAGATTTAACCGTAGGTTAAAACTGGGGTTAACCGTTCGGTTTAACCATAGCTTAAAGCTGGGGTTAACCGTTAGGTTTAACTGTAGGTTAAAACTGGGGTTAACCGTTAGGTTTAACCGTAGGTTGAAACTGGGTTTAAACCAGTTACGGTAGAAGCAGGTAAACCGATGTTTACCCTTCGGAAGACCGAAGGGTAATGGTGCTTCGAGCGCGCGCTCGGCCTTATATAGGGTCCCCGACCCCGGCATGCGCATGCGCAGTTCCTTATCACACCTTTGTATATTCCAATTTTGGAATTTCTTTATAATGACGGAATTTCATGTCTACGGAACCCTTTTTTAGAGTCATTATACTCACGTTATAAAATTTCAAACGATTAGGTACACCTAGTTTTGTGAAAAATTTTCTTATCAACCGACCTCTCAGTTGCCTCTTTCTCGTCACCTTAACGGAAAATTCGTAATTATAAGATGATGCAATGGGAGTACAAGGGTACCTTTTTCAGGTATCTGCGGTCAGGTGTCGACCGGGAGAAGCGACGGTGCGGTAATTGAGGACTCCCGATTATCACAAAATCCTAATCATCATAAAATCCCCAAATTCTAATAATTAATTTTGAAATTTATTAGTCAACTATGTATTAGACATTTTGTCGATCATACGTCAAAAATGTCTAATACATAGTTGATTAATAAATTTTAATAAAATCCTAATCATCATAAAATCCCCAAATTCTAATAATCAATTTTGAAATATATTAATGAACTATGTATTAGACATTTTTGACGTATGATCGTCAAAAATACCGTAGAAAGTAGACCGTAGAAAATCTTTAGAAAACGGTTAAGGTAAATTTATAGTGATTTTTAAAAACTAAGCAATTACACAAGATTGAAGGTACTCATAAAACTTTAATTCTCTTTCTTAACATTATGATATTTTTGGGGCTTGTTTGTCCATTTTTCTATGTTTCTCTGCTTCTTCTTTATCACTGAAATATTCATATACTTCATCAGATGTCTCAATACCAACTGGAACTTTATTTGGAAAATGTGAAGATGTATCATCATTTGCTGTATCCCGTGGAAGTATGTGCTTGTAAATTGACATAGCCTAAAATCATAATTCCAAATTATATTATTTTGTTATGAGTAATGACACTGTACTAAATTTATACATTGATACATTAAAAACATACCTGTGTTACAAAATTTGGTACATCCCCAGCATTGCTAGGTAATATCAATGTATTATTTGTTTTTGCTAATTTATTAAATGCTTGGACATACTGCTCTGCAATACTCAAAGCTGCAGCATTTTTACCATCTCGTAAACCTAAAGAACTAGAGATTACTTGTAAACCTTTTGCACGTGCTTCCGCCACTGCTAACATGGCTGCAGCTTCACCTGATGCTTTGTTAATCTGTTCTTGCTTCTCAGCCTCTACAAATACAATATTTATAAAGAATAAATTTCTTTTACAATTTCACTTAATGATAATTTTTTGCCATAATAAAGTATCATACCTGAAGCAAGAATTCTAGCTGTACGTTTTCCTTCTGCAACATTTATATCAGCTTCACGTATTCCTTCAGATTCTAGGATAGCAGCTCTTTTCTTTCTTTCAGCTTCAACCTGCATCTGCATGGCTTCTTGAACCCTAGGTGGCAGTCTTATGTCACCTAATAAATATTAATTGTAATCAATACTAAATATATTAAATGTTTAATTAATTGGGGATTACATTGACATATTAATGAAAAGTGCAAGTAAACTCTGTTCATCATAATTTCGAAATTGGCCAAATACTTACGAATTTCATATCGAAGAGAAGTAATTCCCCATGCTTCACTAGCTTTATTAATGCTTTCAACAATTCCAACATTAAGACCTTCTCGTTCTCGAAAAACCTTATCCAATGAAATTTTTCCTAATTCTGATCTCATGGTGGTTTGGGCTAATTGAATTATGGCAAATTCAGGATCTTCTACTCCATATGAAGCCTTGTATGGATCATTTATCCGCAGATATAAGACACCATCGATATTAAGAGTAACATTATCTATATTAAACAAGTTTTTCATTCTTAGTTATAATTCTGTTATAAATTGTTAAATATGGGAGTGTCCATTACCTGATGTAACTGCACTTTGTTTTGGTACATCAATGGCAATCTCTTTTAAACTTTGAACATATCTGATACGATCGACGATAGGAATGAGTATATTAAATCCAGGTTCTAGTATTTTATAAAATCTTCCCATTCTTTCTACTATCCATGCCTATGGTTTAACGATGGATGTCAAGTTTTCAGTTAATTTTATCTAACATATTTACAAACTAAAGTAGCAAAGTACATATGTACTGTGGTATTAAATTTATTAGTATATAACCATAATTGTCAAACCTCTTGTTGTGGGACAAATAGAATGCACGTGTTAATTGGTGTATCAGACTTTAACCGAACTTGCATAGAATTAAATGGGTATGTACATGTTCCATCCTGCAAATGTTCAGCGCAAGGATACGCACAATTCTGTAACATTAAAGTAATGTAACATCATAGATAAAGTAACAGTCGATTTGAACTTCTTTACTCTTTTTTTAATTTCCTGAGACTTACCCTTGCGCTTAAATTGCGTGTCAATAATCTCGTTCTACTGAGCATATCGTTTCTTTGGGATTAAATACTCAATAAACAACAAATGATCAGTGAACGTTTAATTTGTTGGTTATGCTACACGCCGTTCCGGTTATTCTTGAACGTAGAATTACTTCTGCGCATGCGTCACACACGTGTCGATTTCTTATCTAACCGCGTTCCAATTTGATCAAAATTGCTTTTAGTCATATGTATGTAAGTACGCAATACATGCGTATATACAAATGATCATCTAGGTGTCAGTTTTTGTAGATACATTTCTGTTTCATTTTTCCAGCAGAGATGATATTGGCTGCAAAATAGATTATTTTCTAAACCTACAATTCCTTTATCGCGCCGAAAAATGATGGCAGAAATGTCAACCAATCAGAATTTCAGGAGTTGCTGTAGAGGGAGTGAATGTGCTAGAAAAACCAATCATCTGTTCGCTCTTCGTATAACCTCTGTAAGATGAAACTTTTCCCGCTAAATTTTAGCGTTTGCCGAGAATTAACTGTTGTCAGTAGCTTCAGTAGTCAACCACTGTAGTGAAGAGTGAATTGTTTGATGGTTATAAATTATGGAAGGCTTTGATGATCCAGGAATATACTTTTCCGATAATTTCTCGGAGCGCACTGATCAAGTGAACTTAAAAAGTTCTAAGAAAAAGTTTAAAGAGTTCATACGACAGTTCCACGAGGGAAATTTTAACCATAAATATAGGTATGGTGATAGTTCGTCATACCATAGTCATTTTGTTGTTTCGTATTTGATAATCATTATTAAATGAACATTTTATAGAGATGCGTTAAAACGTAATTATAATCTCGGTCAATACTGGATCGAGGTAAATCTTGAAGATTTGGGTGCATTTGATGAATCTCTTGCTGAGAAGCTGTACAAGCAGCCAACGGAATATTTACCAATTTTTGAAGAAGCCACTAAGGAGGTTGCAGATGAATTAACAGCTCCACGACCGGAAGGTGAAGAGAATGTAGAAGACATTCAAGTACTGTTAACTTCCGATGGACATCCAAGCTCACTTAGAGGCATGAAAGTAATTTTTTGCATATACCTTTATTTTAATCTTGTAATTAGTAATATCCATTAATGGTGTGTTTTATTTTTGATTATTTTAGCCTGACATTGTGTCCAAATTGATTAAAATTCCTGGCATTGTAGTTTCTGCCTCAGGAATCAGATCAAAAGCAACAACAATTGCAATACAATGTCGTTCATGCCGAGTGGTTCAGGCAGGTATCGCAATAAAACCAGGACTTGAAGGATATGCTTTACCCAGAAAATGTAACACGTGTGTATTCAGAAATACATTTTTTCATTTATTTGCTTATGTAAAGGAATTATTAATAATATTGTTATAATACACATAACAGAGAACAAGCAGGACGTCCAAAATGTCCATTAGATCCATTCTTCATCATGCCAGATAAATGCCGCTGTGTTGATTTTCAAGTTTTAAAATTACAAGAACTTCCTGATCATATTCCTCAGGGAGAAATGCCTCGACATCTTCAATTATATTGCGAACGTTACTTATGTGATAGAATTGTACCAGGAAATAGAGTCCTGATTTTAGGAATATTCTCAATTAAGAAAGTTGCTAAAACTGGTGGGCGGTCAGGTGGCAGAGAAAAACCACTTGTTGGCGTTCGTGCACCTTATATTCGGGTTGTGGGTATATCCATTGATGGCCAAAATACTGGCAGTGGTAAGATGTACAATTAATAGATCCTTTATAATTTCTTAATATTTTAGCGAAAGTAAAATAAGATTATGTTATTTAGTATATTTTTTATCTAGGGATGAATCCTCCAGTGACAACAGAGGAAGAAGATATGTTTCGACAATTGGGAGCAGATCCAGACATTTATAATAGAATAGCGAAAAGCATAGCACCTAGTATCTTTGGTGCATTAGATATGAAAAAAGCCTTGGCATGTATGTTGTTTGGAGGTTCAAGAAAGAGAATGCCCGATGGTCTTTGTAGAAGAGGAGATATCAATGTTCTTATGTTAGGTGATCCGGGTACTGCTAAATCACAGTTACTTAAATTTGTTGAAAAAGTTGCACCAATAGCTATTTATACTTCTGGAAAAGGTAGCTCCGCGGCTGGTCTCACTGCATCTGTTACCCGAGACCCTGCATCTGTGAGTGAATTTATTTTTAGTGTATTTTCTATTTTGTTATTGAATAGAGTATATTTAATCTTTTTTAATTATTCTTGCAGAGAAATTTTGTGATGGAGGGTGGAGCTATGGTTTTGGCAGATGGTGGCGTAGTTTGCATAGATGAGTTTGATAAAATGAAAGAAAATGATCGAGTGGCTATACATGAGGCTATGGAGCAACAAACAATTTCTATAGCGAAAGCAGGTATTACAACAACATTGAATACTCGCTGCTCAGTTTTAGCAGCAGCAAATTCCATCTTTGGACGTTGGGACGATATTAAAGGAGAAGAAAATATAGATTTTATGCCCACAATTCTATCACGATTTGACATGATATTTATTGTGAAAGATGTACATGAGCAGAACAGAGATGTAGCATTAGCTAAACATGTTATGAACATTCATGCTAGTGCAGGACAAGTTATGGAACAGACGGCAGAGGGTGAACTGCCACTGAATGTTGTTAAAAAATATATTCACTACTGTAGAACGTGGGTTAACTTTTTATTAACTGTTATTTTGTATTTTAGTTAATTATTAATTATATGCATTCGGCTTATACTAATCTTCTAGGCGATGTGGTCCAAGGCTAAATAAGGAAGCGGGTGAAAAATTACAAAATCGTTATGTGATTATGCGAAGTGGAACTCGAGAACACGAAAAAGATTCTGAAAAAAGACTAGCAATACCAATCACTGTCCGTCAACTGGAAGCCATTATTCGAATATCTGAATCCTTAGCTAAAATGAGACTCCAACCATTTGCAACTGAAAGTCATGTCGACGAAGCTCTTAGACTATTTCAAGTTTCTACTCTAGATGCGGCAATGTCTGGTTCATTGTCTGGTAAGGCTTCGTATATACGTGTAAACATTTTCTTTATAATGTAATAATCCTTATATATTAATTGTAAAAGGAGCCGAAGGTTTTACTACCGAAGAAGATCATGAGATGTTGACCCAAATTGAAAAGCAGATCAAACGGCGTTTTGCAGTCGGAACTCAAGTTTCGGAGCAGAACATTGTTAATGATTTTACAAAACAAAAATATCCGGAACGTGCGGTTTATAAAGTAATACATACGATGATTCGACGTGGTGAACTGCAACATCGCATGCAACGTAAAATGTTATACAGACTCTCGTGAAAGGTACAGATAAATTTATCTGATAAGTATGTGCTTATTTAACATGTGCTCTTCCATTTATGCGTGTGTAACAACTAACATCTTTGTAAAATAGTTCGAATTCTATGTAAGGTATATGGGAAATTTTTCGAAGCTAGTTTCGTGCCAACTCGTTCTTAAACGGATAGTAAGGATGGTTTTCAACCCTAAAAGTAAAGTGTCCACATTAGAATTATGAAGAACTTATTAAACAAATTGATTTCACTGTAACATACCCTTTGAAGTACAAAAAGTTGAAGATTCGTCCTTCCACCCCTCTGTCTAAGGAGTCCAAAAGTTTTAGCTCATCTTGTGTCAATTCAAAGTCAAATATATCAATGTTTGATTTAATTCTTGCGGGTGAGGTACTTTTTGGAATTACAATAATGCCTTCTTGAACTAAGTGCCTTAATAGGATTTGTGCCGTCGTTTTATTATACTTCGTAGCAAGTTCCTGAATTGTTGGGTGGCCTAAAAGATCTGAACAGCTTTCAGTAGTATAATTATATTTTGTTTGAAAATGCTTTTTTGCTCCTGGAGATCCCAAAGAACTGTATGCTGTTATTGCAATATTGTGTGAACGGCAAAAGTTACGCAAGTTTGTTTGCTGGTTATATGCATGCAATTCAACCTGTAGATGAAAGCATCAATTCATTGATATTTTTGTTCTCTTGTGTAGTTAGTTCATTTCGGTATCTTTAAAATTTAATATATTTACCTGCAAATTACTTGGTTTAATCTGCGAGTTATTTAATACTTTTTCAATTTGTTCTTCATTGAAATTGCTTAAACCAATTGACTTGGCACGTCCACTTATCACCTGCTTTTCCATTTCCTGCAATATTTTATAAGATTTTATAAAAATAAGGTATAAGATTCAAAATTGATTCATACTTTTAATTTGTTTATTAGACCTGCCAAACCAAAACAGGATCGCTATTAAGATCCAATACGTATGTGCCATCGTCATTGATCGCTGGTGCATATACATTTTCATTTTGGACAAATGCAATAGGCATATGAATTAAGTACATGTCAAGATAATCTAATTCAAGTCTGCTGAGTGAGAGGTTAAGGAATTTTTCTACGTCCTGTGGTCTATTTCCGAAACTAGGTAACTGAAAAGAGTATTGTTGTATCATTTTTTATACAAGTACAAGCGATGAAGTTCTTCATTGTTGGCAAAAACATATATATTACATTATTTTTGTTTATTTATTTTTACCTTTGATGTGATAAAGAGCTCTTCACGTTTACCTCCCTTTTCAAACCATTTTTTCAGACTTTGCCCTATAGCTTCTTCATTATTATAATTAAATGCTGTATCTATGTGTCTATATCCACAGTCTAAAGCAGTTGATACTGCACTTTCAATCTCCTCTGGCTTGGCCTAAAAAGGAAAGAAGTTCTTAGCGTTTGCAGCTTAACGGATAAAATAATTTAGCTATTAAATAATTTCATTAAAACAGTATTTAAAAGAATTTGAATTCAAGATTAACTAATTTTTTATAATAAAGAACATCAAATAATATGTTTCGTCATCATAATTTATTTAAAATTGTTACCTGCCAAGTACCCAGACCAACAATGGGCATGTCATAGCCCGATGACAGATGAACAGTCTGCATGGCAATTCCTCTTTTACAAATCGCTAGTGCAGTCAAGCAGACACTGAAGTCGATAAATGCTCTAAACATATTACACAACCTTGTTATATTTAGATAGGTTTCTAACCTTGAAGCACTAAATTTCAAATTATTCTTAAATGTGGATAGGTAATGGCAGATATGTATAAATTTTGTATACATAGTTTCAGAGAGAACACGGCTGTAAAAAGTACTATTACATAAACGTCAGTTCGAAAGTCTTCCAATAATGTGGAAACATGACAGTGAGAAACTAACATGGAAAGAGAGAGGCAATATCTTATTTTAACAGAGGCAGTTACATTTGTATGAAAACAAAGCGGTATTTAGTCTTAAAACTTATCATTCTACATGTTGAAGATTAGTTCCTTACACCTGGAAATGGTAGAAGATAATTTCGGATACATACAGAAATATTGATCAAAAGTGTCTCCAATGGTGTGCTTTTATTTGTTTAACAAAACGTATGCTATTCGTGACAATTGAACGTATTAACTCCTCGATTGGATAGAACGCTCAAAAACAAAATACGGCAAGAAAGACTAGGAAAGTCACAGCGGAGTCAATGGGACTTAAATAATCTCGCAGTTTCGCAAATAGCCGGCGACGTGAATTTATTGACGAACTGAAGCTACATGCGCGTATAGTTCACACGGAATATAATTTTAAAACGTTAGTTGCAGTGGCGCCTCACAGAGGGCTACGCCGTCCAACCGCATCTATAACTGAAATTCTCAATTTTTTTGACCTGAGAAAGAACCTGACACGCAATTACTTGATTTTTATCGTACTTAAGAGGAATATTCTATTGGTTTCATGTACTAACAAACAGTATTCGCATAATTGTTATTTCGTTTGGGTTCTATGTTTTTTTGACAATTAAAAAGATAGTTATTCAAAAGCTCCACAGAGGGCTACACGATCGCCCGTTTCGCAACATTTCGTGTCCGCTTTAGATCGCTCGTTGCCATAACCTATACTTAAAAGTTAATCTTTTTTTTATTTATAATTAACATTTTCTGCAACATTTTTGGAAGTTATACACAAGCAACATTCAACGTCAATGTAAATGGGTATAAAGTATTGCTTTAACACTTACCGGTGACGCAACATGATTAAAATGTGGTAAATTTGATTCTATACAGACTGGTTAATCGGATCAACCGCTCAGAGTTCGTAGATACGAAGTGTATAAAGTTGAGAGCAAAGAGTCTTTGGTTGAGTGTAGTAGAGCTTTGATATCACTAGTGGTCAACAGAGCTGAACAGATCAGTGTCGGGCAGTGACCTACCCACACAGCTATTCGAACGTCGTACCCGTTTGAAAGAAGAAGCAGGGATGGATTTTATAAGGCGTAATAGATTCTTGATTGTAATGGTACCTTACCTCGGATTTATTCACTGGGCTTGGTACAAGATGCAAGGAAATGAAAAATTTGTGTCCAAGGCTGACAAAGAGAGAGTTGCTTCCACTCCAGTGTATAAAGTTTTGGACAAAGTCTTTGGTAAATGGTCATGATATTGTATGTGGTAGAAAGTGATCAAAGCAATGAAATGAATGTTTTTGTAAGTTAGTTAATTGTCAATTTATTTGGATTGTGGAGTTAATACATTACATTGTGAATGTATTGAATTTTGCTGAACTATATAAAAATAAAGTTCAATGTGGTTGGTCTGATTGCATATACTTTTAATGAGATTTTATTTCCTTTAGAAATTAATATTTACATAGTCGACAGAGATATTACTTTTTAAGGCAGTTATAAAATGATTAAAGGACATTTTTTGTGAAAAGTTTATTTAATTATATAGGAACAGAAAATCTTTAGAAATCATTTAATTTCTAATAATATGAAAGAAATGTGCAAGCCTATAAAAGCATTGATTGTATACATGCACACAAATATGTGTAAGAAAAACAATTATAAATCATTGTAAGTTTAAAAAGCTGTAAAGAAATATATATTACAATAATAAAGAGGATTAGTTGCAGCCTCGTATGGTCGGTAGATGGTCAAAATCTTGCTGTTGTAGCGTTGAACTTTTAGGTTGATGTTCGTTTGAATTATGACTTTGAAAGTTTCCACCAGGCTTATGAAGTTGTGGCAATACCATTTGACTGATGTTTTGATTCTAAAGTATAAAAAGGGCTGATATAACTGAATTGTTAATTATTGAATTTCAATAATTTTGACTTACCCTAGATCTATCACGATATTTTCTGAGTTTTTCAAATTCCTCGTATTCCACCTCTGGCATTTTGAAATGAAAGTTCTCAAAGTAATCATGTTGCAAGAGTTGATCACACGTCCACCGTTCTTGAGGATCTTTGTCCAAGCATTTTTGTAGAAAATCAAGCTGTGTGAAAAATATAAGCTATGAATTAAAAAGATATAAACTCAGTCATTATTATGTACATACTTGTAGAGGAGTGTTAGTTCTATTAGGCAGCGCAGTTTCGAGAGGGGTGAGCGTTTGTGGGGTGGGCAGCGTTACACCCGCAAAGAATTCATTTTGTTGGAAGATAGCCATATGTCTAGGTAAAAGATCCCCTAATGTTCTTCTTATAAGATATAACTGATCGACATCAGATTTTCCAGGCCAGAGAGCTTCACCACGTATCAACTCAGCAAAGACGCAACCGATTGCCCAAACGTCAACCGGTGTTCCGTACTGGGTATCTCCAACCTACTCATAGAACACCATGCACTTTTGAATATAGAATATCTTGTTGACTTAATATCATTTTAAAGGAATTTAATACAATTAGTACCAACCAGTAATTCCGGAGCCCTATACCATCTTGTTGCAACATACTCCGTATAATTTTCACCTGGACTGAGCATTCTGGCAAACCCAAAGTCGCAGAGTTTCACTACACCATCAGCGGTGATAAGAATGTTCTCTGGTTTCACATCCCTGTGAACGCATCCAAGTCGATGACAGTAGGATACCCCTTGGAGGATCTGCCATGTAAGTTGTCTTATTGTTAGTTCTGGACATCCCTTTGGATACTTCTCCATCTCATTGAGCAACGTGTGTTCGCAATATTCAAAGACTAGATGTAGCTTCCTTTTCCGCCTGAACACCTCCAGTAGATTGACCAAATTTGGATGTTTGAGGTTCTATTATAATCATAGCACGTAAGAATACATATTTTAAAATATACTTAATATAACACTGTGCAGAAAAAAATAATGTGACTGCACACTTTTCCCCACATGACATAGTATAAGGTGATTGAGTTCTGGCGTTCGATAATCTATGAGAGCAATTGCGGCAAAGAGCTCTTTCCTGAGGACCTACATAATTTTTAAGGGTGAATTAAAATTCCTTATAAAGTAAGTGTCCTCATTAATATGTACACTCTGTACACTATATTGGATTTCATTAACTGTTAATAAGGTTTCTAGTAAAGCTCGAGGACTATATTTATTATTGCAGGGTCGTGCGTGTCTTTGTCCACTCATTTTTCGTTTGGGTGGTGCATCTTGTCATCAAGCGCTGCAGCGGAACGTAAGGAGTTATTAATAGTGACCATAACTTGGTATTCATGAAGGAAAATCCTTGGAGCGAATGTCAGAGAGGAAAGTGGGAGCAATTTTACACGACATGCATACGTTGGCTGTGATAGTAGTTCTTGATTAGCCGGATAAGGCAAGACGACCGTAAGGTAGAACACGCAAAGATATTGACCGCTACGGTATTGACCAGTGGCTACCCTTTGGTCTTTCGCTGTGGATGAACCACGTTCGCGAGAATTTAATGCCATCCTCGTTCATATACGCTGCCTTGCACGCGATCCTGTCCAGTCTAAACAAAAAACTTTTCTCGATGAAATATGTTCTCCAAAGATCTCTTTGGCGATACGGATCTACTAAGGAGTGAAATTTCGAACGAAAGTTCATAACGTAAGAGTGAAGCCAAGAGTTCCTTGACCTTTTGAATATGGCTGCTCAAGACTACCAGCCACGGCTAGATAAAATATACTAAAATCGATATTTATACTTATAACCGTAGAACCCATTTATTATTTTATTAAATTAATTTCGCAAAGAAAAATACAATAACTCTGATTGCGGATGTAATAATAACATGTCTACATATTTTAGGACTACCATTTGCTGAGCGAGGATGGCAAGAGAAGATCTTAGTAATTAAAAATAGCTTCTAGGATCGCTCTAAAAATGCGCAAGATTATCATATCATTTGTCTAATAGTACTGATGCGGGTATCAGTTTCAGCAGTTTCCAATGAACATTTCAATTAATTTCTTTCTTCTTTTTTTTTTCTTTTTTCATGAACCGTGTTCATCGAATTTTGTAAATGTCGACAATTCTGGGAACGGTTTTACAGGATATCGGTTTTTAATCAGAGTCGAAGGAGCGCATTTGGAGTTCCTCACCTTGAGAAGTCGTATCTCTCTGAGGGCAATCTTTCGTATGAGAGGATCATCTTCCGTTTGTTGGAACTTCTTTACAGCAACCAATCTGCCAGTTTGTCGATCTCTGCATTGGAAGACAACTCCATAACTACCCTCTCCGAGACGTGCCAACCTTTCGTACCTCTCCATAGTCTTGCTTGGCGCACGTGACCTGTACACAAAATGACGATTTTCCTGACATTAACAGATATCTAATTAAAGTATAAGGATACCGGGATTTAATATATAAATTTTTAGAGACATTTCATCCCTTCAAATGCAGCCTTTGTGGAATAAATGACGCCTAGTAGTAATTAATTCCATCACGTTATCCGTAATGCCAGTAAACACCGCGGATGTTAATAATGATCTCAGAGCTATAACTTTTGGTTAATAACGATATCCTCCTTTCTTACACTTTAGTGTTAGGATTGCTCCTCGTTAAAAGTAATTTCTACGCGGTTCTTCAGTTACAGTCGCCTGGGTAATATTGAAAATTTCGGCAGATATTAATGATTCTACCGCTTTGTTATTTACTTTCCTTTTCTTAATGGATATTTGCCGCACTTTATGACATTCTTTTCCACCGATCTAAGTTGCGTGATACGTTTCTTTTAAATTTCTTTTTTATTTAAACCATCTGAGAATCTGTTGAATTAAATGACGAGGTTGAACGTTGAACACACTTTTTATATTTTGCAAGGCATGGCAACGTGAATTGTTGAGCAAATGGCATACTGCTACGTTGAAGGCAACGGAATGAACTGTCTTAGTCCTCGGCATTGACCAAGGGTCAAGCTCCCTTGCAGGTTTACTCTTCACGGTACATCTTGGTCGCATGCGCAATGCTTTTGAGTGTAAATTGGTCTGCATCGACTAACCACTTGATATTTCAGCATTTAATTGCCTCCCAGTAACCTCCGGTACTAACGTGTAATAATGAGGCAAATTGCGTTAAAATTTTACAATAAAAATATAAAAGACAAGTCTTATTAGACTACAACGAAAAACAAAATTCATTGGACCTAAGAAATATATTTCTTTGAATAGTATCGAAGAAACGTTACATCCCATTTATTCGTCTATATTTCAGTAAAATAATTACTCTTTGAATTAAGAAAACATTTCTTTGGTATTATTCAAAAAGATATTTCCCTGGTTTAATGAAAATTTTTTTCTCAGTGTAGCGATAAATATGATCTTTATTTCTTTTATTTATTATTATTTGGACATCGGGAAATGATTATTCCTCTATCCGTTAATATATCGCAGTACAAGTATATAAATTAATTTTGACTTCAGAGCAGAGAAAATTTATTCTGTAACGATTAATTAATTATTGAGCTGTTTTACTAGTCGGGGAAATACGTTGCTCCCGTTTGGTGGAGTACCAGTGCAACAGGTGATTAGTTATCAGTTGATAAGAACAAAATTAAAACTAAATGCACCCCTTGAACTGTATCGAAAGAATCGATCCCTCGCCCATCAGGATCACTCAGAAGTGAGGAATGTGTCATCGAATGACAGCTACGATAGGTGATTGCAGTATTAATTTTTTAATTTACGAGTGTGAATTAATTTAAAGCGCAGCTGTCAAAACCACGTGTCTCGGTTTACTTTACACGTATCGCATATCGCGTAAAGTTGGGAGAACAATGTTGCAAGTGTTCTTGTCTCAGCTAGGGCTCACCATAGTGGGATTCGTTGCTTGTAATTAGCGAGTCGTAGGTCGTTAATCATTTTGTTATCATTTGATCATTATCTCGTGGAAATGGCATAAAGCACGTATCTTTTTGCGGTGAAAAACGCTGCTCTTCCGGATTTATATAATTAGGTTAAGACGAAACCACCTGTCGATGAGGCATGACTCACTGAACAATGAAAATTCACGTGACATGCATGTAACTATTTTACTGATTCTGTCTCGTCATTGGTCTAGGTCGTGAAAAATCCTTTTTACTTACAATCCTTATTTTCGCTCACGACGCATATTTTTTGAGTCCACGAGAGAAGTTTAGAATCGATAAAAGCGTCTATATTTAAAAAGTACGCAGACTAACAGCAGCAAAGTGAATTGATCAATTAGAACTCTATAATTAACTTAAACTGTAAAGTATATACGATGTGAAGTTATTATTTTCAATGTTGTGCAATTATTTATTGAATACGAAGTGCATTTTTTACGCTTTTAAGAGATGATATGAATCGGTAGCTTCGCTAGTATTAAACTACTGTTTGATATATAATGATAGTATGATAACAAAATAAGCGTTTATAAGTAAGTTAAAAACCTGATAGGACCGGTTATACAAAAATGGTACCATTAGTTTAACAATGGCGCAATAAAAATATTACGGCCGTGTCATTGGTTTGAGTCCTAAGAAATATTTTTTTAAATTATTTTGATTAAAGACGCAGTTTTAAGTAAAACACGGTACGTTCACTTCGAGGTTTTGTTAGGTGGTCGAAATTGGTAACATTATATATATTAAAATAATACCAGAATATAACAGCAATAGTGGGATAAAAAAATGACAACCTTATTGTTGGCCTCGGTATTGAGAATCGCCTTTTACTCGATGTCAACCCGTTATTTCCACCGATGGTACAATTTTGTAATAACACGTTTCTGAGAGATGTTAATAATTGATGGTACACTTTGTGGTGAAATAATTTCTGGAGTTTATCAGTAGTGTATAAAGAACATTTAAGTGCTGACGATAGTGACGGGAAAGTTTATCCTCGATTTTAACTTTGATGCAGGGCAAATGATAATTATTTTCTTAAACGGTGAATAGAAATTGTGAGGGAAAATTATACGTACAAGAACCCAAGAATAGCGTTCATTTTGACGTAGAAACACCCTCGCGGGTCCGCGTTCTGACCAGTACTACTTTCGCGAAGTGTTTTACGCTCTGATCTTGATGGAATTCCTTGATTATTGACAATCAATATTTTGCCGCGCCAAAGCGCACGCATTGTATTTATTTTACCCCAGGAGGTATATTTCCTTTTCAATTTCTTAGCGAACACGTTGAGGTGAAAGTTGAGACGGGATGGCATTTACTCATTTACAATTCGGAAGTACATTTCGGCATTAAAGCTTGAATAGTATTAAAATTAGACCTCGGCTTGTCGGAAGTTGGTGGACTTTTGTCTGGAAACATTGTCGTTGCGATCGATAAAGTAAGCGTAAAACATTAATACCCCAATCTTATAACATACGACCTCGACTTTCGGGTGAAAGTCGTTTCATTAACAATAAGTCTCCACGAGTAAAACCATTTCTACTCAATATTTGAAAAGATTAAATCTTTCCACGCGTCTACACATTAAACATCCTGACATTTAAAGCCACATTCCAGATCCATTGCAACCAGTGGATTAATTATACCTGTTGCACTATCTATTTACACCTACACTGAATTTCCTTGCATAAAAACAAAATTTTTTAACTTTGATATCCTTAATACCAAATCTTTCTCTACTCCTCAACTTATTTATTTTAATACTCTGCACAGATTCTAAAATATCATGTTTTTTTATTCATATTATTTCTTTCAACCCTTTCTCCCGTTCAATTTCTTCATTCTTACAATGTCACAACTTACCCGGAAGATAAGTGAAAAATCAAAGAAAAATGAAAGAAGTTGCTTAATTTCCCGAAATAAAAAGAGATTAAAAAGTACAAGGAATTCATATAAGTAGTCATTGTGTCATCAGAGACAAATGTTAGATTTTTCAGGCACGTCTTACCTTCTTGGCAGCAAGGGTAGCGTGCTGCCAAAAAGCCAGAGCTTTCTATCCTGAAGCCATTTGTCCATACGAGAGCCTTCTCGCTGCAATCTGTCAAAAGTTACGTCTCTACATGCCGTTCACTTTAATTCGGGCGCTTATCTGGACGCGGCAATGCTCGCAATTAAACGGACATTATTGACAGGAAGGATATTGCCGAGGCACTGACGAGGGTCAAGACGTACTCGTTGCTCTCGCTCGTGGATTCGTGACTGAGGACACGTCATTGTTAGCCGCCGCAAACGTCACAAAAGATCGATAGGTCTGGAGTAATGATCAACCTCTTGTACCGGCCACAATACCGCGAAGACACTTACTTGCATTTCGCTAGTCCTTCGGGGAAATCCGCAAAAGGAAACGCTAATGAAGAATCGCCGATTCTCGTACCGCTGGGAAAGCTGTAAAAGCGCGAAACCAGCTGGTAATGTCGGCTGATCGATTGAATGCCCGGTGACGATAGGATGTGACTTCGTGATTCGACTATGGACGCATTGTACTGCTTATTGATTTATCGATTGTTTCTTTATTACGGAGTTACATCGGCGAACCCTCCATTGCACGTGCATTTGCGACGCTTCTTTTTACACTGCAAGGCTTTCGGTGGCGGTCGCAATGACGCGTGCTCGGATTCGGTTCAAGGTTACTAAGCGACGGGGATGTACATACACGTATATATCACAATTACTTAGCTAACTAGTGGTTCCTCGGCAATTGTCGAGTCTTACATTGCTGCAAGGGCATCGACTCCGTTCACGCGTTTCGTTATTCCTTCTGCCGCTTTTAAGGTAACGCAGTCGTGGGTTACAGCGAATGGCGAACGACTTACAAAGGCGCACTTTGGTTTTTCTCTTTTTTTTTTTTATCGAATTTCTTTAATCGGCAGTTTTAGTTCCTCAGGGAGCAGAGCGATCCGTTGTGCGGAAACAAGATATATCCTAACTTTTTATACGACTTTTTACTTCCTTTCTTGAAGACACATTTGGTATCGTGTTTTTAATTTCGGGTTTGATTACGTGATACAAAACCACAGGTGAAACTATCCTTAAAAGGATAGTTTCTAGACACTCTTTGCGTTTCTTTGTGCGTCGAAAGTGGATTTGGGCTTGTCGGAATCTTGAGCTTCGCCTCGAACTGTGAATGTCACGAAATATCGCTTGGTCCGGTCCAGCCTCTCGGCAGGAAGTGCGATCACCTGTTTTTCTTCACCGTGTGTTACCTCGACCTGAATAAAAAGGGAAAGGTGACACTTTTAGTACGCTTATAATATTTATAGATCTTATTACACGTGGCCAAAAGTTCTGGTTAAGGGGATGTGAAAGTGGCATCCGAAAGGTCAATCGTTCATGAAACTTTTTTACCGACTGGTTGTACCAAATCGTTTCAAACTTTATAACGGGAATATGAAAGTTCTAATTTAGGTCCTGAAACTCATCAAATTTCATTTTTAAAACAAAAATTCAGAAACAAACGAATTTTTTTTTATTTAAATTTCATGGGTGTCAGGACCTTCTTCATAGTTCCCATATCCATATTGGAAAGTTTGATACGATTAGGTACACGCATTTCGAAGATAAGATTCATAAACGAGACCTCTTTGACGTCACTCTCACGTCCCCTTAAAGCTACAGTAATTGTAATGATCCTTTAATTTAATTTTCAACAGAAAACTCTACCAATGTGGTTTAATTCTACATGCGGGATACGATACTTTTCTTTTCGCACATTAGAAATATATTTTACTTAGCGAATAAGTATGAAGATCTCACAAAATTTCAAGTCAAACTAAATATCTTCTATTTTACTACCGTCATTTGCCCCCGACCCCGACTCTCTATCTTCGGAAGACGACCTGCTCGTTCTGGGGCGCCTCCACCAACTGCAATTATAATCTATTATCAAACTACATAATCCGATTCCCTGCGTGTATTGTTGAAGAATAAAATAAAAAAAAAAAGTTCGAGCGCAATTCCCATCGGACACGTCGTGAAGTCGCGACATGGAAACACAGAGACCCTTCCCAAATTAAAATGGTTGGTCTGAGATAAATCGTCATCCACATTTAATCGATGTCGATTTCAGGTTTTAGAACAATCGATCAATTTAAAGAAAAAGATTACATTTTTGAGAGGCATGAAAAGATCAAATTTTAGCATTTAGTAAAATGCTTTATCTTAATGAATTTATCGACCAAAAATAATTGATACTTAAGCTGCCCATCAAAACGTATGACCATAAGATTTCTCCAAATATCAATATTTATTACATCGTATATTTAGATAATCCCAACAATCATCATTTAGATACGATTTGTTTTCCAAGAAATCAGGTCTCAATGGAATTGCCTGATTGAGATCATCAGAAATATTATATATTGTACGTATATTTTAATGAACTTTATGTAGACTTTAGTATAGATATCCAGGGAAAAAATGTACTCAGATTGACACGAAAAGATTCTGACAACCTACGGTAGGTATAGACTGGTACTGCCGTATAAGCACTGGTAGCATGATGGCACCGATGAGTCTTTTGAGTGCATTGTTTGGCCTCGGTGCACCAGTCAGGGGTCGCTGGTCGTCGCTGAAGACGTCTTAATTGTTCATATAAAAAGGTTTCGAAGTGTCTGCGAGGAAGGAGATTCAATTTATGAGATTTTTAATTTAAACTCAAGCCGGAGAAACAAAAAGCGTACCGGAAGGTGTACGGTTGGTCGTACTTGGTGACACCCAACATGGGACCGGCTGTACCGGCTTTATGGAAAACGTCTACCTAGGAAAAGGAAAAAAAAGAAGTACAACATGAAGACCGACTGTTTCTGGTGTACATTAAAAAGAGACTTGCCTGTCTTTTCACCAGAACTTGTTCATTGGCCCTGCCGTGGCGAATTTGCAGTCTCTTCAGCTCCATCAGCTGAAAGAAGATCTTCCTTTCTAGATGATAGCGTCTTAGACTAACTTGCACGTCCCTAGTGACATTATCCATGTTCAGAGCTTGCTGTCTTTCCGTGATAGGGCAACATTTAGGAGTTCTCCTTGGTATCCTGGAGATTCTTGGACTTGGCTCGATTCCGCTATCTCTGCCACCACTGTCTCTTCGTTGTTTTCCTCTTATTCTATGGCGATCGTTACGAGGACTTTGGGCACCAAGCAGTCTAGCCCGTGGTCTTGCATGTACCTGTAACCCAACAGAGTAATGGAAATTACACAGCTAATATCATAATTAAATCACAAGAGTAAATTGTACCTAATAGGTTTAGATAGAATTCTGTACGTGGATATTACCAAATAGAAATAGTTTTTAATATTTCACCTGAGGGAGAGATTCTATTCCGGAAGTCCTGGAGAATTCGACTCCTGTGCGAGGTGTTTCCTCTTCACTAGTGCTTGGCAATACTCTTATTATTCCCATTTCATTATCTTCGGGTTCTGAATCACGTTCGACGTCTTCGTCGATGACTTTCTGTATTTCCTTGCTAACTTCGTCATCGTCGTCCTCCCATTCCGGGCTATCAATGACCGCCACGATAGCTTTTCGATCCGGGGAACGATCAATTTTGTGAGCCTTTAAAGACGATTTTCCGGCAGTTTTGTGTTTTCCAGTAGTTGGTCTCGCACGTCCACTCGGTTTTGCAGATTTCGGCGAGCTTGGGATACTTTCGTCTATATATGGAAAGTTTTCGGTGCCTGGTATTGATTTACTTTCTTCTGGAATTTCTTTACCATTTTTTCTAGTGTCGGATTCAGTTTTCAGGGCGGATTTTTTAATTTCTTTAAGATCTTCGGTTTTTTCCATTTTACTGCCAATTTTGCCTCCCTCAGGTTCTTTAGATTCAATTTCAATCTTCGCTCCGGATGCTTTCGATGTTCTGGCGGAAGCAACGGATTCCTCTTTATCTTTTGATTTGCCTATACTTTTTGATTCATCTTTCGTATCTTCGTCAAGAATTTTCGGGGATGAGTTGTCAGGAGACGTCCCTAAGATCTCTTTTGTACGTAATTCTGATTTTTCCTTTTCGTCTTCGAAAGAAATCGTTCTGACCTTTACACTCTTTGCTTCTTCTTTTACTTCTTCTTCAGGATCCGATGGTACAACGTCTTCTACTGCAGTTCGTGGAGTATCAACCCCTTCTCTCTGTATCTCTTGTTTATGTTCTTTTGATGGCTGTTCAGCTTCAGTCGACTCTGAGTGAGGTGTTTCACTTTTCTGCCCTTCATCTTCCTTCGATGTTTTTATACTGTCTTTGTCTGTCGCTTCTTTCAATGAATCTTGTTCGGTTTTCTCGCTGGAACGCTCGTCTGTTCTACTGTGTAATCTTGAATATCCCATTTGCGAATCCTCGGAAGTACTTTCCGACTCGGATTCTTCAAGACTGTCAATTTCTCTACTTTTGGTCCGGTCATCTTCCTTGTCAACCTTTTCTTCCTCCCCGGAGCCGTCACTCGTGCGATTACGTTTACCGTCAAATTCTTTCTTAAGATCTGCCGCCTTCGTTATCAAAGCTTTATGCATCTCGTCGGCCTTTTCAAGGATTTCATCAATCTTATTGGAAGTCGTAGGTGTTCGCATTTTTTCCGATAACGATGTTCTTCCTGACGTTGGTGTCGTTCCTTCTTGTCTAGTCGGCGTTTCAGTTTTATGTGTTACTTCTTCGTGGGCTTGCGTCTGATTTTCTTCCACGGACCTCTTAGCTGTCAAAGATGGACTGTCAGGAGCCTGGTCTCTGTGAACCATGGCAGTCACCGTCACTCTTTCCACAGTCTCTTGACTGGTACTATCCGTGACGTCCTTTTGGTACCGAAACCTGTCTTTCATACTTGTCGCATCTCGAATTTTGGAGTTAAGACCACTCGATTTCTTCCCCAGATCTGGCGCTTCAGTCTTGAGATCATCATCCGATCCTTCGATCGATCCTTTTCTTTTCGTCGATTTTCCTCGTCGACAACTTTTCCTTGCTTCTTTCAAGCTTCCCCTCGGTGTTTTCGATTTCGTCCCTGCAACCATTTTTTCAGTCTTCTCAGAGGATTTTTTAACGACGACAACCTCGAGGCTGTCATCGCTTAAACTGTCAATCGCATCCTCGTCTTTTCCATCAACGTCCTTTTTCATATCACTACTCGATACTTTTCCATCTTTTTCGCTTCCTCTTTTCTCTCGATTTTGGTCTCTCTGATCATCCGAAGGACTCGAAAATTCACTGTATTCGTGCTTCCTTTTCGTAGACCTCTTTTTACTTTTCCTTCGTCTAGGTTTTTCTTCGCTGTCGTCGCCGCTTTCGTACCGCGCGGATTCGCTCCGAGTTCTTCTTTCGTGGTTCCTTTTTGAGGTTTTTGACAGTCTTATTTCTTCTTCGCTAAAACTTTTACTATCTCTTCTAGCTACTTTTCTGGTACTTCCTCTCTTTCTGATCCTTCTTTCAATCCATCTCTCCTCGTAGTAGAGCTCGGGTTCAGCTAGACCTCGACGATGTTGCTTAGGACTACCTTCGCTCTCGGAGCTGCTCTCAACTCTCTTCATGTGCAATTTCGCCGCAAAAACTGCAACATAAAATACAACCTGGTGATACCCAGAAAACCTGGAAGTGCACAATCCTGACTTAGATCAACAACCTTTACTAGGCGCCGTTTTCTGTGTTCGTAGGTGCTGAGCAGTGCTACCACCATGCATTTGTATCAATTTAGCACAGTCCCGATGCCCTCTGAACAGAGCGGCATCCAAAGCCGTCATAAAGACTCCTTTGCTAGTCCTTAAGACTGCGTTGATCCTGGCACCGTGATCTAGCAGCACTTTACACATGTCCAAATAACCATGAAGAGCAGCTACGTGAAGAGGGGTCCTGCCGTCATGAGTCGCTACGTCCAGGATACCAGGACGCTTTTTGGCCAACCATTTAACTAACTCTATTCTCCCTGATGCCACAGCCTCATGGGCAACTCCTGTACCACGCACTGTTCTTGCGTGTAAAGATCCCCCATGTTGGGCAAGGATTTTCAGGGTCTCCAATTGTCCTTTCGCGGCTGCACATAGCGCTGGTCTGAAAAAGAGAACGTACTGTAATTTACACTATTAATTCACTGAAAAGTAACGTTCCCACCACTGCACAACTATTTTTCTTTTAGTAATTCTGAGAAGAAACGTCTTGCTACATCCAGCATTTTTTGAAGTATTAGAAACAGCAATAGAAATTCAGGGAATATTGGAATCAGCGACAGAAATCTGCAATGATTTTAAACTGTTTAAAATTTTAGATGATACAGGCAAAACGAAGAATTTTGCCCGAAGCATGCTCATGACGAGCATCTGAAGAGGTGGAATTTTCAAGGACGCACGGACTTACGTTCTACCCTTTCGATCCTGCCGATTAGGGTCAGCGCCTAATTTCAAAAGCAAGGCCGTTGCATCTGCATGGCCCAAAGTGGCAGCATAGTGCAGCGCCGAGCATCCGTTGTCATCTACGTGATCAGGTTGAGATCCGCAGAAGTTAACTAGAGCTTCGATGCATCTTGCATGGCCCCTGGAAGCTGCACAATGCAGAGCCGTCAAGCCATCTTTGTCGGAAGCACCAACAGCGGCTGCACCTCCAGCCCTGAATTACCATTAAGAATGATTATGAACCATTATTATTAAGTATACTATGCGAAGAAATGACTATTAATTGCTAATTACCTGGCCAGAGCGAGCACAGCCTCCGCGCTACCGGCACTGGCTGCCCAAAGGATAGGTTGACGACCATCCTCGTCTTTCGCATTCACATCCGCTCCAAACTCCAGCAGAGTCTGCAAAACCTTTAAACCGACTTTTCGTGGAACTGACAATTCGGCAGTTGCAGCTGCTCCGCAACACTGGGCTGCATAGTGAAGTGGTGAACCGCCTCGTAAATCAGGAGTTGATGGACGAGCTCCCGATGCTAGGATCAATCGGACGCACTCGGCTTCCCCGCAAACTGAAATCAAAGGGCACTGATATACCTAATCTTATGAAGTCATTGTACTTAATTTAAGGGCATTGAAGTTTGAGATGTAAATATAATAAGTGCATTTTATATTTAACACTTCCATTTTCAGAAAGGAGCTGATACTCCTACCTAACGGAGTCCGAATCGGATCAGGATTGATCTTGGAGCAGGTGAAGTTTACACGGTGACCCATTAAAATTCTAGGGCAAGAAGTTGTTGGATAAGTTTCTAGAACGCACGCGTCTCCCCTAGCCAGAGAGGAATTTATTTACAGTTTTATCAGGGAAAGAGACACGATATTTCTAGGTAGCCTTCCGGAAGGGGGTGTTATCTCTGAAAATCCAAAGTGTGCTTGGGGGAAGTCAGGCCATCGTGACCAAGACGGCCGGATCGGCTTTCAACGTTGAGCTAGGTAAACGACTCTGGAGTACGCAGGAACGAAGGATCGTAATTTCGAGGCTCATTTGAATAAAGCTGGAGCCGCGCAAAGGCCCTCAATCTCTGGTAGGAATCTGTCGACTACGCGGAATGGCGTGCCAGGGACTCCCTGACCGGAATTACGTCACTCGGCGTGACCCAGTGACCTTACTTGACCATTGGCCAAGCAGGGCTTGCCGAGGAGATCCTCGAACTCGATACCAGTTCGCCGGCCATTTTCCCCATTAGATCCTCGTAACGCGTTGCCAGCCACATTTTTCCCGTTCGTTAAGACCTTGCTTCACGGAGCTGAGCTTCCTGCTCCTCGGAACGGACTTTTGCGATCTTCCGCTTTGTTAAGACTTCCGTTAAATCGCCCCAAGATCGAGGCTGATGAAGAAGTCGGAATAGTTGGCAACATCCGACAGGATAGCGGTGAACATTTTACGTTGAAACGTCCAGGAACCGAGTCGAAATTTTTATCCTACTTAGAATTAGAACCTTAATTGTAGGCCTTGCTATGCCCAACCATGATAAATACCCTATGCATTTTCATGAAACTGGTAAAATCGTATAGGAGAGCTTTAGCTTTCCCTCGAGCCTTGCAATATCACATAAAGTGATATGAAAGTGGCATCTGAAGGGTCAATCGTCCATGAAACTTTTCTCCGAACTGGCTGTACCGAAATTGCTTCAACTTTTACAATACGAATATGGTCGCTACAAGGAAGGCCCCGACTTCCATAAAATTTCATTTTGTGCGAACAATTATTAAAATGTCTATATACGAGTTTTAACAAAATTGAAAATACATGGGTGTCGGGAGTTTTCTGATAGCCTCCGTGTTTACATTGTAAAGTTTGAAACGATTCACTCGACTCAGTTCGGAGGAAAGTTTCATAAATGAGACTCCTTTGACGGCACTGGCATATCACCTTAAAACGTGAAACGGGCCGACGTTTCGCAAACATTGGAGTTCGTCTCATCAGGGCAGACACTGATGAGATGTGAAATGCGAAATTAGGTCAATATTTCAGTGATATCATGGATTGAATAATCGCGAATGCTCACCTGTGGCCCAGTGCAGTACGCTGTGACCCTCGAGGTCCTTGGCGTTGACGTCTGCTCCGTTGGCGAGAAGAACCGCCACCAGTTGGGTGTCGCCAGCAATGACGGCGAGATGAAGAGGCGTGTGCCCCTCGGCATCAGGGGCGTTGACGAGTTCCGGGGCCGCAGCCGCCACGGCACCCCCTGTACCCGCGTCCATGCAGTAATGCAGAGCACTCCTCAGGGTGCGATCTCTATATCCGATGGTCTCCCGTTGTTCCTTCAGCAGCCTCAAAACTCTAGCTCTGTCTGCCTGCTGGCAGGCGTGCATCAAAGGTGTGGCCCCGATGTGCAAAACCCTTCAATAAACCGCGACAAATTAATAATAATTTTCCGGAAGAAACCGAGCAAATGAAGTCGGTAGTATAGATGTACGGAATCTTAAGCCGTATAAAGTTCAGAACAAAACTTAACTATTAAATATCTATTTAGTCATTAGACAGGCTAACTAGATCATCCGTTTAACCCTTAAGACGACACATAACTGAAACTGAAAATAACTGAATCCCGATAGTTAGGTGAAATATGTAACCACGCTATATATACCACGTACGGAGGAAAGTTCGGTGTATCGTGCCGCGATACATGCACGTATATTACCGGATCGTTGGGAAAACTTTTCAAGATCGAGGTTGTACGGTGGTATTAAATACGTTGCACCTGTGCGGCAGTCCATTACGGAAAGCGTTCTCTGCGCGAGTTCGACCACGTGGCACATGCTGTCATGCTCACCTGTACGGTCTTTCGCGTTCCTGATCCAGGGGCCGGGTAACCGGGGGTGGACCACGGGACCAGGTAGTTCCCGGGGTCTTCGATCTCTGCCGATGATTGGGTATCGGCGTCAGGGGTGGCAAGGACACATCGACGCGTTCCTGTCTCTTCGGTTGGGGTCTCTCGTGATGTTTCTGCGGTATCGGCGGGGTCTTAGTGTCCATGCCCGTCTCCGACCCTGGTCCCACCTAGTTGGGCTCCATCTGGAATTCGGTTAAACTGTCAACTCCTGAGCGTTAACTTTTATCTCCGTTCCAGGGATCAGCCAGCGACCCAACGGGCGGAACAAATAGCAGGGATGTTTCTCGACGCTGTGGTTAATTCCGGAAGATTGAACACCGGGAGGAGCCGAACCGGACAGTGGACGACCCACTTCCTCGAAGGATCTGCCCGCGATCTTAGATTCGAATCCAGTGAAGGATCTCGCCCGTTTGACCCAAAAACTCGAGCCCTGACGCTGACCACGTGGCGAATTGACCAGGTCACTCGGTGCCATAGAAACCGGCCACCACAACACCCGCCGTGCCCGATAAAGAATTCTAATGGCAAATCTCACGACAAGGTCGTCACGTGTCGAATTTCTGACTTTAATCATCCACTTGGCTGCGACGTCGGATAAGTGTTCCACGGTCTGACCGAGGGTGATCAGCTGCGGCAACTCGGTCATACGTAATGGGATACGCGATTTCATGTAATAACTACAGACAGATGATAAGAACCGAGCGGGTCTCGTGCACTTCGAATCATCGATTACACATTGTCTGGCCTCAGACGAAAATTAAATGTTTTGTCTACGCCAGACTTCTGTCAAAATCAAAACGTGAGGAAATGTAGAATTTCTTTTTCTTGGAATTAAATCTCAAGAAATGTCTGTATAACTTGAAAGAATAAACGAGATTTGCCGTAAGGCGTAAGTTGAGATGATATGAATGTGACGTATGTATATGAAGAGTCTCGTTTATGAAACTTTTCTCCGGACTGGATGTATCGAATCGGTTGAAATTTTACCTTTTGAGGTATCTGTTAGGGCCTTTATTTTAAACACTGATAAGGCAACTGTGTACTCGTAAAAACTGGATACCTTTCAGTGTACGTGAGTAGAAATTATCATAAAGAATAAATATATAGATTCGGCGTGCATTCCCATGGAATCGGTTCCGATTGTTCGGTGCAAGTCGAGGATCAAATCGACGCAGGTTTTTCCATCAACGCGCGCTTGGAATATCGAACCTCGAATGATCGAAAGCGTTTTCCTTAGGAAGTTATCCCCTGTGTGCAGCAGGTCTGAAGCCGCTCGGTTCCCAACGTCAATTCCGGGCAGATTGTCTGATACATTTTTGCAGAAGAAGGCCTCCGCGTGACCTGCTTCTCGCCGAGCTGCAGGTGTCTTCCCAGTAATTCGAACAGCGCTATACAGTTCTTCAACGGCACTGTCTGCGTTCTTAGACTGCTGCCCATCAGGTGTCACGCTATCCTAAAGCTCGATTAAGCCCGGCTTAAGCCGCTAGGTAACTTATATCTGCTGAGGAAACCATGTTTTTAAGGAGTGCGGTGAAACACCCCCGAGAAACTTTTGCCTTAATCAAGACAATCGTATTTAAGTGCGATATTGCAATGCATCGTCCATAACACGGTTCTCACACCTATTTTCCATTTAGATACTCCGGTTGTATTCTTATTTCAAGCTGTTCGGACATTAGAGTATAACCTATGTTTACATAAATAATAGTAGTCCTTTCTAATTTTGTCCGTTTATATTCCAAAAGGGTTAACATCGTCGCTCGGGAAGAAATGAGACTATCGAGCCCGCCAATCTCGAAGTAAGGCAGCCTTAATCGGGTTTCGCGAGTGAATATTTAATGTCTTATGGATTTTCTCCTCTAGTCGGTAGATTCAACGGCTTTCCATTATTAGAACCTTCCTATTAAGTTGAAATTTCCGCCGACAACATACAGCGGTTCTGACGCCTTATGTTCAATCAGCTGACTGCGGGTTGTCAGGGGAAAAATATGTCTATATATGTATAAAGTAACGATTGCTCGATTCATAAGATTCAGTAACGACCATTTATCCTCAAATTACTTCCTCGAATACTTGCGCCGTACAGAAAGTACTTATGTTTTTCAATATCGTACATATATCCTATTACACGAACAATATACCTTTGGTAATGCATCGCAGTTGTGAGTCTCAGTATTATTTATGCAATTTTTTCTATTTTTAATATATGTATTATGTCTTCAATGGTCGACATGACGTAAAATATCGATTCATTGACTGAGTTATTATGAATTAAGTTAAGGAGCTTTGAAATCTCACAGTGCGATGGGTCCTGATTTTTTACTGATTTTTCTATGATAATATAAGAAAATGGCGTGAACGACATTTTTGTACGACTTTTGTCATACTATGTATGTGTGTACATATCTGCCCTAATTTGGCTCTGTTCAGGAAAGAACGTAATTACGTACTTGAACTCGAGCCCGAAGTGTCTTACGGAAACCTAGCATTTTTCGTTACGGCACTAGTTATAATCAATTATGCTACTGCTCACTTCCGTCGTCCCTTATCACTGTTAGTCCCATCACTGACCATCCAGCTGTCGATCTGATAAGTCAAATCATGTTGGAACCTCGTAAATCCTTATTTCTATATGGAGAAATTTAACTAAACGTGAGTCTTCCTACACATAAACTTGTCTAGAGAAAACAAATTTAGATAGTTTCGCAATAAGTAATTGTAACGCACAGAGATCCGCGAGATAATTTTCTCACTCTTCCCCGAGATTTTTACGTAAAGTCTAAAATCTTTGCTTTCTTATTATTCAAGCCGAAAATGTTCTTTATTAATTGAAGAAATAGCATTAAATCGAAAAAAAAATATTGAAAGCTTATCCCAGTAGCATATAATAATTTCTAAATATTTATTTGTAATCTTTGCCAAATATCTAAAGCGACAGATTTTTTAAGATGTCTTGTAGATTTCATTCGAAGATATCTGAATTATTTGTTGAAAATCTCAGACATATTTAGTTTCAATAGTTTATAAATATATATAGAAATTATATTTTTTAATTTATGAACATATAATAAAAATACATTTTTTATTTCACGATTATTATCGGACACTTCATTTGGTATCAAAAACACGACACATTTTTGTAATATTTTCGTCCCGCTATTTCATTATGGTAGCAAAACGTGTGATTTTGATTTTAAATATTTAAAAAATACTTACATTAAAAAGAAACGAAATGTTTTGTATATCTGTTAGAAAAATATTATGAAAATACATGGAACTAATATTATACAAATATTATAAAGATAATATTCAAAACGAAACGTTTTGCAAATATTTCGAATGTCTGCTAAATACTTACAAAATGTACGATGTTCGTTAAATATATAGAAAATATAGGACAAATAATTTGTACTATTGGGGTAGGATCATGACAGAAACAGATGCAGAAAAATGTTAACTTAAAGTCTTCGCTGAAATGTTAAAAACGCCTTTCCAATACACACGTTATCTTTTATTATCCTTTCACTAATCACAGTCATGTATCATCGTGAGTTTGTCCCGAAAATAATTAACCAGGTGAATTATTACAGGTACTTGTTAAGAATTACAAATGCCTCGATTCATTCTGGCTGTTTCATTTTACCTCTTTATATGTAGAGCGAAGCGGACAATGGCTAGGTGTACGAAAAAGTAAGTGAAACCCTTGCGGTGGTGGACTGCACCTAGAATGGAACACCGACTTGGGACTAACTACCGCGACCTATCGATTTCTCTTATGATAATAAGCCGAGCCGCAGCGTGTCGGTACGTATGCACGTTCGCACGTTATGCACGTGCAATTTCATCGTGGATGGCAACCTCGGATTGCCCGGCATATTTCTGCAAAGGCCTAGAATCTAACCGGGCAACATTTTCTGCGAGTTTCGCGGTTTTCGCGTCAACTGCGAGGAAATTGTCCCCTACAAGACCCCGGCACGGTACTGTATGCAAGTACACGTGCTGATTAGAAGTCGCGTGTGTACACATGGCAATGCATAATTACGGGGTGTCGCCCCTCACATGAGAGCATTTAATGAGCCACAACTTTTCTATCGAATGCGCACATCTTCTGTAAAGAAGGCAAGCCTGTTTTAATATTCCCTTATTGATTCTAGAGCTCATGCTGATGGACTTCCATTCACAAGACACATCGTCAGCTTTGGGAAATAGAGTAATAGGAAAAGTAATCTAGGTCAATTTTCTTCTCGAAGAGAGGAAGAGAAGTTGCAGAGTAATTTTCGGAAATTTCTGTTATGTTTGACTAATCAGTCTCAAGGTCTATGTCGATTTTTTGCGCAATGAGAATTCTCGTTTTTATTGGGAATATTAATTAAGTGAGCATCTTAAAGTGGTTGCCATCTTGTTTTTATTTTGATCACCATTGTTGTTCTGTTATGGATAAGTGATTCAATTTTCGTATTGTTATTTTTTATTTTTGAGAAGCTTAGGTGGTAGATCAAATTGAGAGTGATTTTTTACATGAATTTACGTTTCCTTTCAAGTTTTTCTTGCATACTTCCTCGCGCTCAGCACCACGTGCGTTTTATGGCACGAATATGGCACAGGACTGTCTCTTAACTGGGACATTTAAGAACGGTGGTGGAATAAAATATTTTATTTTTAACGAGCAATCGATTACGTGCAGCCTATCGATGCGACCATTAGGCATTGGAAGAGCTTTTTTCTTTTTCTTAGCTCGAGTATCCGATCGAATCCGATAACGCGGGGAAAGAAAGGAAACTGCTCGTTCCTAACACTATATGGCGGTAAATCTTTGGTATCGTTTGGTAAATACTAATGGTACACGTCACGAATAGCAGGAATATAAACATTCCCTCTATGCTTCATGTAAGTTCGTAAAAGGAAAATTGAAGATATTCTACAGAAATGAATTATTCAAAGTGTTGCCGATTTTTATCAAACCCTGAAAATTAACGCCAATGTGAAAATGTAATATTTAATGTTTACCTCCGTATAGGATTGATGAGCGGAATAACACATTTTTTAATTAATCGCATTCAGATATTTCTTTTAAAATTTGAATTATACATGAATAGTAAAAGTTGTGACACTATTAGGGAGTGAACCTCGTCTCTTGAATATACATTTTCACAAATGAACAAGAAATAGCATGTCATATATTAATTTCAACAATATCTAACAGCTTTCGTCAAAGTCCGTGTAGTTTTCTCGCCAGTGTGAAAGGAAAAAAAAAAAACGTTCCGAAAGCAGAAGCTTTTTGAAGAATTCCATTTTTCACCCATTCCCGCAAGTTTCAATCGAATATTATGCATAATTTGCTTCTTTCAAGTCTCGCGCGGGAACCTCCTACGGTCACTTTATCCAGAGTATTGATAAAATGTTTTATAAATAAAGAATAAAAGCATGTTACATTTTCCAGCCTTTCTATGGCAAAAGAAAGAAAATGTTCTCTCAATGTACCGAATTTGAGAATTTTCTTAACAGGGTCGCCTCAAAAGTGCTAAAGATGGTGCGATTACTTCCTGGTCATACGAGACATAGCGGACTAATTGTCGGAAGTGCGACAGTGCAATTTGGCATGTCTTACTTCGTGAGGCGCCCTGCTGAATTCCGGGTCTCCCTCCATAGCGAAGGGGAATTCCGAAAGTGAAATTTTCGAAATTCCCGAAGGTGAGAGCGCCGCCACGAGTCAGGTGGTTCGGGCCGAGAGGGCGAAACGCTCCCTCCGAGGGTAAAACGCGCACTGGCATCATTCTGTTAGCGTGGGCACTTAATGCAAAGGTTGCCTGGATACCACCCACCTCAGGAACGTACCTACAGCCATGAATTTCAGGATAATGATTCGCGATTAAGATTCCGTTCAACTACGCACTTTTCATTCTTCTTCCCCCCTTGTAACGTTGTACCCTGTTAAAGGTTTCGATATTTCAAAATCTTTCGTTCACAAATATATACGTTTCGAGATGAAATCCGGACAAGTGTGTACTAAATTTCGAACAATTCCGGTTCAAAAAGAGCGGTAAGCATTCGATATTCCACATACTTTCGAATACAATTGTACGTTAAAACCTGAAACAGCGGCATTCGAAATGAAAACCGAACAGATGTATACGACGGTTCGAAGAACACTATTTATACGTAAGAATTTCCTCAAAATAATTACAAATTCCGAACAACACAGTAAAATAAGAAAAGGAATCGGTAGAACTGTTAGTAAATGTCCTACCGCGTGCTTTCGTCAAAATACGTACAATTGCGAACGCGAATGAAGTATTGATATGGCAATAAAAAATCTTGAGTTGCATGGCCGAAAAGAAAAATCTTGGAGTAATGCACGCGAATGATATTTATTAAAATGAGTTTTAGGAATAGTTATAAGACATTTTTGATTTTTAAATAGTGCTCAAAATCTCGTGATTTTCAGCTAATATTAAAAGCATTATATTGGATGGATAAAATCTTGGTATAGTGTTATCAAGTTGTTAGGTTCTTTGTTTTCTTAATTTGTAATAATAAATATTAATATTACACGTATAATAAAACTTAATGTTTTATATACCATGTAATGAAAAACGTTAACAATTGGGGGTATAGCTCAGTGGTAGAGCATTCGACTGCAGATCGAGAGGTCCCCGGTTCAAACCCGGGTGCCCCCTCAAGATATGATTTTTACTTTTTTTTTTTCCCAATAAAAAACATTCTATTAAATATGCAATTTACAATCATAACAAATCCTGTCAAAGTATATCTTCCCATAAGAGTACTGCAGAAAACTTCATTCCTGTCGTCGGATTGATTATATAAAAAGGTAAATATTTTAGCCTTTAAAAATGTTTCCTAAATGTAATTAATTTCTTACTCGATCAAATGTGACAAATATGACGAACACTGCGACGTGATAAACATCGAACGGATCCTTCCAAATTGACGTGCCAGATGTTGGCCATGCTGTGCCCTATTAAAAAAGCATTTGATAAACGTACTTTATCAATTTAACACGTGGAGTGAGTAATACGTCATTATTATTAGATAGGTAGAAAAGAGAGAGAAAAATTCGGGGAAAACATGCAGCTGTCAAAATTCGTCACGCTGGCAAAAGAGACGTCTGTTAATCCCGGTACGAGAGAGGCAGAATGAGAGAAAGAGGTAAAGGGGAACACAGGGGAACAGTGGAGCGAGAGGGAGGACGAGAACTCGCAACGAATGACGGGATATGGCGACGTGTAGCCGAAGTTTTCTCATTTTCACTGTTCTATCGCGTAATCCGGATGTCAGTGAAATTTTGTAAATATTCCTTGGCTGTGTCAACGATTATCTAAGGAGTACGATTAAAACAGATCACCGAAATAATTATGAATTACAACCACTCGGCGGCCCGAAAAGGTAAGTTCGCCATTTCGTTCAAAAGATGCTGTGTCGCACTATTTAGCATAATATTTAGTAGGATGTAATTATTGCTATTAGGGCTTTTTTTGATGAGGTATTCTCTACATTTTGATGATTCTAAATGATAGTTTACGCTCCCCTAGGGAATATTTGGGATTATCGAATAAATAATTGAGGTTAGGTTCATGAAAAATTGTAGCATTGCATTGCATCGAAACGAAGATGCTTAGCTGCAATTTGGATATTTATGAATCTACGAATTCCAAGATGTTTACCAATTTTAAACTGTTTCCAGTATTTTATTCACTTTCCTAATAGATGTGTTTAATAAAGGTATAAAACAGTCCATTGGATGTGACATTAATATTACCGCGAAGGCAATACATGAAATGTTTCGCAAATAGTATAATGTGTGGTAAACCAAGGTATTGTAATTATAAAAGGAATGTTGCTTTGAAATTTTGTCACTTATTATTACTCAATCTACGTGTCTAATGTATAATGATAACCTTACTGTTACATGAATCGTTAGTCATTCTGCATGCTATACCAAGTATTGATTGATATCGTCTAATTACTGTATAATTTGAAACAGAAAAATAAAGTATTAAGAAGTCGATTTAACCCTTTGGGGATGAGACCTTTCCTTTCTAAAGGTTTTTGGGCGGTTAATTGCCAAAACTCGTCCGCAAAGGGTTAAATGGATAGTATGTTTTCATTAATATCTCTATTATCAACAGGAAAACCGAAAAGGATATTAGATCCTACTGCTGGATTATCTACGCCGTCCTCTTCAACCCCACAGAATCCCTACATGTATAACCAGCAGGTTACATTTATTATTATAAAAAGTTCTTAAATGATCAGCATTTTATTCTTCAAATTAATAACAGTAATACTGTTTTTGGCCTTATTAGGTGCCTATGAACAATGGCATGCCACCAGAATATGGTTTTAACATGCCCCCACCTTCGGCATCACCATATGGATTCAGCACACCACATACACAGGCCTATAACCATACCGAGCCACGTCCTGAAGGTTTCTCTACTCCACAGTTTACCACACAGCTTCTGGCTGAACCTGTGGTCACAAACATGGCGATGCAGTATGGAAATGCCTTAGTAGGGTCAGGGAAACAACATTTTGAAAAGTATATCCCAGTGACAGCTTTGAAGTATTATTTTGCTGTTGACACTGATTACGTCGTCAGCAAATTGATTTTGCTGGCTTTTCCATTTACACATAAGGTAAGCTTTACTATATATGCTTTATTAAATGTAACTAATATTTGTTCATGTATATATTAGTAACACAGTCTGGTTAAAATAAATAAAATGTATTTAAAATTCAATAGGACTGGTCTGTCAAATATGAGCAGGATGGGCCTCTGCAGCCCCGTTATGAAAGAAATGCACCGGATTTGTACATTCCAACAATGGCATTTTTGACATATGTGGTCATTGCTGGATTATCTTTGGGGACTCAAGAACGATTTACTCCGGAACAATTAGGTATCTTGGCTAGTTCTGCTCTGGCATGGGGTATCATAGAGCTATTAGTACACACGATAACCTTATATGTGATGAATCTTGACACAAGTTTAAGAACACTAGATTTGTTAGCTTATTGCGGTTACAAGTATGCTGGTATAAATGCAGCACTTTTGGTTTCGTTGATATTCAGAAGGGTAGGTTATTATATTGTTCTCTTGTACACAAGTGCGTCATTAGCATTCTTTCTTATACGGTCCTTAAAATTGAGAGTCATTCCAGAAGGTCATAGTCCTTATACAGCTACTGGAAATAAAAGAAGACTCTACTTTATTTTGTGCTTAGCAGCTGTTCAACCCGTTTTAATGTGGTGGTTATCATATCATTTAATTTCTTCCGATGCCACTTAAACCGAGTACTTTGAGAAGGGTGAAAGATTTGCGTGTATTTATGTAATAATAAACATCTGCTACGCATTTTTTGTAATAAATAATTTTTGAGCCTAAGTAGTACATATATTTGTTCAAATGTGTATCTCCATTACTCCAAAATGACCTTATTATTGTTTTCAGTACTTTAAATTAATGAAATTAAATATTTGGTAAGTATCGTTATTTTCATTCTTTTACCTTAATTCATCTACCGTTAGACATCTAATAAAAGAAATGCATAGTTTTTAAAAATCTGAAACACGTATCAGACAACAGATGCCGCAGTTGTATATTTTCTGTTCATTTCACATATCAAATAAGTTTCATAAATTTTAAATGTAAGATTATGTAAATGATAGCAAATAATATATTTCCTTACATACAACAGGGTAAATGAAGCTACTTAAATAATTATTGTAGTACTTACCGCACGTAACTGGTCTCCAATAAAAATATAGCTGTCTGAAATACGAGTGCTGCCAGTATCGTTTCCAAATTGCTGCTCCCCTAACTCCACCTATTTTCCCCATAACAAAATGTACTATCTCGTTCTTTCTCCGAACTATAATTTTCACATTTTAACTTACAAGCAAATTTCTACGTAATAAAATAAATTGTGTAAAAATATTCGAAAGATAAACGTAAAAACTAATCCTTTTCTTATTATTGATATTTTGTATGTATTTATCCCAGGGAATTTATGTAGACCCATTCAGTTGGCTGAAAAGTTCGTGACGTTTGTTTTTAAAAAATTAGTTTCACAAAATAAAAACAACGGTGTTCAAAAATACATTAGCCTTCACTGTCGACAACTTCCTAAGGTTCGGGTAGTTTTCCGATCGTTATTTAAACAGCGCGAACTTACAGGCCAACCAAATATTAGTTAAGATTGGCGCAGAAACATATGCATATGGCTCTATGATCGTTACTCGGAACGGAGTCACAGACAGCAGGACTGTAATTAAATGCACTAACGAGTATTCGCTCCAGCGTAGAATTAGTTTATTGTAAAATGTGATGGATACACGTGCACGGTGTTTCTGCAGTTTCATCTTTAGGCAATGGATTTTCGAAGTCACACGGCCCACTGACTGAGGTGTGGCGGGTGGTTTGTTGAAATGCTTTGCAGTCCCCATATTGAGTTCATCTCAATCTCCAGCGGTCAAGTCCTCATCCCGTTTGTAATCTATCAAAAAATGACTATTATTATGTGCCAAGTAGACATGAAATCCCACCGTGTAGTGGGGGCGTGTAAACATAAGTATCCGAGAGGTAAGAAATGAGGAATTAGCAAGAAAGTTATCGAAATAGGCCGGCAGTAAATAATTATTGCCCGTGACAATTTCTCACGTGCGTGCATGTGCCAAGCACTTGGCGAACATCTCATGCAGCAAACAATCTCGCGGATTCAAAACAACTCCGTTGTTACGCGGCTCTATACCGGTACCTTATAACAAATTCGTCATCGGTGATTACTTATTAACGGAGGTATATAGAGTACGATCTTGAAGACGCAGTACATATAGAGAGCACGTTTAAGTAAATCGTCACAATGCATATTCATCTCGGCCAATCATACATTAAAATACTTCTTTCCTCGTCACTCGTCGCGTATAACGTTTTACATAAAAACGCTGAAATATCTCCTTTGGCTCTAATTCCATTCCTCCTGGTATAGGACCTTACAAGTACAAGTGCATCGGTATCTACTTACTGATACCCTTGTTTTATTGAATACGGTTACTCGACAATTTCTCCGAACATTTCTAATCAATTTCATCATTCACCAACCGTTCTTTGAGATAATGCACTGTAAATCTCAAGATAAAATTCCGTAAAGGTATTTTTTTTCTAAATGGTAGAAGAATATATACATCGCATTTTCAGTTCTCGTAAAGATGACCTTCGTTTCTGAAAGGAACGCTTCTAGTTAATATTCTATTAAAGTAATTAATCTCCCGTTGAAAAGAAACGCAAGAACGATTACGTTTAAGTGCAAGGCCGCGTTTCAAACTGTAATGTCCCAAGATCTAAATTGTTAAAAAAATACCAAGAATGCCGGAATGGAATTAAAACCAAGGCACGTGTACGCGTTATGATATGATGCGATACGATATATTCCGGTCTCGAAAAGGTCAAGCCCACCCAACAGGTGAACTTCACCTTCGACTGAAATAGGAATGATGATATTGAGAAGTCAACTAGATCTGGATATGTGGAAAAATCGATTTTTGACTTCTACTTTAGAGTCAAGTTCCTGATTAGAAATTAGAACAACACGCAAAATACAAAACTTCAACATAGTAGAAGATCTGCCATTAGCGTAAGGACCATAACTGTGTTTTCTGTTATCTTAGGCAAATTTCCAACTCGATGCATTAAGGTCATATAAAAGTGTGATATATATGTACTAAAAAATCAACATATTTATCAAACTTTTCTCCAAACTGGGTGCACCGAGTTATCTGAAACTTTAACACGTTATTATGGAGGCTTCCTTGGAGCTTCCGTAATCACGTGTTAAAGTTTCAGATAATTCGGTGCACCCAGTTTGGAGAAAAGTTTTATAAATATTTTGACTTTTTGATACGTACATATCACCCTTTCATATCACCTTAATACGTCTAAGACGTTTTGTCGAAGGTGCCTCAAACATCATCTGCTTAAAGCTCCAATAGAAGTGAGTTACCCATACTGAATCGTGACGTCAAGAGTAGGAAATTCCATGAAATTTCCAGCTGATACTCTGCGAAGAAAATGACATTTACTAGTGAAGACCAGGACACGAACTAGGTATTCACGAAATGTGTCAGCCGATCAGTTTGACGGATCGTACCCTATGAAACGTGACATCATTCTTCAAAAATAGATCCTTTGGTAAGCTGGGTTACATTACCAAGGCGAATGATAATAAACACCGTATCATCGCAAACATAGGCTGGCTGACACATTTTACACGTCCAGTGATCATTGCGAAATCTACATTTTGACGAAAAAGTAAAAAATGTACTCTAATACCGGTTAAGAATTGCACGTGATTTCCTTGCTTCTGACGTCAGATTAAAAATTACTGACTCACCTCTACCGTGGTCTTAAGGGGATGTGAAAGTGACATCCGAAGGGTTGATCGTTCATGAAAGTTTTCACCAAACCGAGGGTACCGAATCGTTTCAAAGTTTACAATGTGGATACCGAGACTATACAGAAGGTCCTGACACCCATGAAATTGGATTTTTAATAAATAAAAAAAAAATGCGAAAAATACCCATGAACAAACTTTTAAACAATTCAAATTTCATGGGTATCAGGACCTTCCTTATAGCCACCATATTCAGGTTGTAAACTTTGAAACGACTCGTTACACCCACTTCAGATAAAAGTTTCATAAACGAGTCCTCTGTGTGGTTACTTCCCCACATCACCTTGCCATTACAAAAACTAACAGCAGATTTCCTCGTCGTCTTAAAAGCGAACGAGACGTCGCATTTCTTTGACATCCCTCATAACTATACATTTAAAGATGACATAAAATCTATTTAAATGAAACACGTCAAATTGTAATCCGGATCGACCCACATATCCTGCCAGTGTTATGAAAAAATCGGCACACGCGAAGATCTATATACGTGTATATAGGCCTCGTTGCGCATCGACGTATACGACATACATATCCGTCGAGCCACATAGATGATGTGTTTTTAACGAGTGAAGTATATAGGGCGCACGCGTGTTTTGGACGTACCTTCTGTGTTAAATTCAAAGCTCGCCAGCTTCGAACGCAAACGCAATAGCGGCGCGCTATCCGGTAATCGCAGGATGGTAATTCGGCGGAGTCGCATCTACGGGTGTGACGCATAGAGGCAAAGGTAACCGTCGAATCGCTCACTCCAATTAACACGGAGGGGTTGATACGCCGCCGCAGGTGATATCGCAGGATTCGCAGGTAAAATCCGGGTAACGCACTCGCACCTATACGGGCCAGACGCATTGGCAAACGGACCACTCGTCGCAGACTCTAACTTAGCTGAGCAGGTTTTTAGGCCAGGCCGTTGCTCGACCTAAGTAGACTCTCTTTCTTCTTTCACAATCCCGTTTTCTGTTTCAGCTCGATCCTTAATCCCCGTTTCATCCGACTGGATTGGGTTAGTTCCGAACGTTTCCACGATTACACGGATCTGCATTCTCGGATTCGACAAAATTTAATATACCCAAGGTCTTGTTCGTTACTCCGAAAGAGTACTTCTTTCCACGACCATGTGGCAGGTTTTATGGTATAACCCGGTATTCATGTATATCAAGAGACGGCACCTCGAAGAGGTAAATCCGTTGGATAGCGAAAGTAAAACCCAGGCATCCAATTTTGTTGAATTGCAGATCATTGCGCCGATATTCCGTCGTCGATCCTGTAGCTGGTGGGATTAGGTCGCGTTATGTCTTCGGGGTATCTGTGGCTCTTCTCTCTCGGATAGGACCTTGAAAAAAATCGCGTCAACTCGGAGTACCCCCAAGTCGTTCTTCCAAACAGTGTCATCGTTTTAATATGATGACACGTGATCGTCGAAATCGCTTAGTTTCGGGAATGAACCCGAAACTAAAGAAGCATCCTTGTCGGAGCTGATGTGATTGCTGCTGCGATGCCTAACAAATGCACGGCGCTGTTAGTTTCGTAAGCAGATAAACGGTATTCACTGATCGATCGGCAATTTGATAGCTGCCGATTACAGGAACGCATTTTCGAGTCCATACGAAGTCATCTACGAGCTTCCAACGAGACGTTAAGGCACCTGAAATGAGGCTGTTCTCATCTTGATCAAATATTTCTTAACTTTAAAAACGAGTAAACCACCCTGAGGTATGTCGTTCTTTGTAAATAACCCTGTCATTCGTATACTACTTTTGTACTTCGCCATTTTCTATAGATTTCAATTTGCTTTAAGGTAAAGTATTAATGGATTATATAACTCATAAAGTATTTCTTTTATTAGGGGAAAGGGAAACGGAACATTTTTCATTTGACTAGAAGATGAGTAGAAATTTGGGATAATATGAACTACATGAAATATTTTCTCTCCTGATAGAACCTCTTTTCGCTTATGAATAGATATTCAAGTAATTGCAGAAATAGTATTATTATCCACCTTTTAAGGTAAACAAATTTGGAATAATCAGTCGTTAATACCAGTATCCTACTGATTGTAATATCCAAGCTCTAACATCTTATTAATTATCGTTATATTCATTAAATCATGGACAAAAATTGAGTACGTATGAAATTAAAATTAACACATTTTATAAGTTTTACCGAATTTCTGAAATTTGGACTTTTATTTTCTCAGTTAATTGGTTTGATAAAATGATCCTCTTGAAAGTAAACTTTAGCACAATGTCACTTGAAACTGGGTGTTCACCGAATAGACGAGATGGCGTTTCCACTCCAGAAAATACGCGATGCAAGGTAGAGGACACATTTTTATTTAATTTGATGTAGATACATTAATCATTGACCTAAGCTTGATTTCTTTTGCTTTATTAATGAACATTTAAAACACTTTATGATCTTACATATAAAAGGAAAATCATACAGCATCGTTTTATATCCTATGCCTTCTGTTTCTTGGATTATGCTAGGAAGAGTATTGGAAAGTGTCTAAACCTACACAGATACCGTTGATGCTTATACTAAGGGAAAAAAAAAAAGATTAACCTACACTTTCATTTTTTGACTACTCTATATGGAAAAGAAATGTCAAAGTAACACGTGTATAGGGTTGTTTTCTTTAACAAAATCAACGGTATAAAATTTCAATTCATTTGACAATGCACGCGTCATTCGGCACAGTAGCGTGCAAAAATTGAATTTGCTTCTATTATATTTCTCAGTATATATCCCATCTTTTTGCTACCTTAAACTTTAGGATTAATATAAATTATACACGGTTCAATTATAGAGAACGGACTGTTAGCTTTTCTTTCTCAGACACAGGGTGGTTCAATGATGGCGTAGGTATAATTTTCGCGCACGGATCCCTGCAAGGCAAAAGGTTGCCTTTTTGTGCATGATCTATTATTCGCTTTAGTACTTTTAGTACGTTGGAGGCATCGCATCTGCCGGACCTGGATAGCTAAAAGGTCAAAAATGAAAATCGCAGGATTAGTCGTTTAGACTTGTATCGTAAGAAATTAACAACTGAAAGTATAAGATGTAACACTGGCTTTTTTATGCAATGGATGCTCGCTAATCGGAATTAAATCACCGAGCCGTGACGAAGAAAGTTACGCTCGGACGGTGTAATACAGTCGAATCTCTCATAATGTTACCTATCTCGTGACCAGGTATCTCTCATAATGTCCCCAGAATAATATGAAGATTAATAGATCAAGTTTCGGAAAAGGCAGCATGTAAAACTACAAAACTGTCTCAAGGAATACAAAAGGTTTAGTAATATTCTCGAGCAATCTTAAGTAATTTCAGTATTATGGAGGCAAATACCTATTTCATACAAAATCATATTCCCTTTCTCATAATTATGATACTTATACTATAACCATCATGCGCATGGTAATAAATCCGAAACAAGAACTTATTTGCCATTTAAGCACACATACGTTACGTGGTTAAATAATGAACAGTAATCAACTGAACGAATGTTTAAAGGAATATCTAAATGTTAAAAGTAAAGAAACATAACTTGAATATAATATGTGTAAATTCTGTTGCTAAAATCATTTAGAGTAGGAACAGAGGAACATTAAAAGAAACACTCAAAGGGACAAGACTAGAGGAATATTATGGGAGATTTGACCATAATCGGTGTGCCCTACGCAATTTTTCTCTACGGTGATAGCATGAGCGTCACACGAAAGTGAAATATTGACAAGCACATGACATAATGTCTATTTTTCACAATACTTCAAGTTCAAAATTGCAAATCTGTGATCAAAACATAACACTCGATGATTTGTAATCCAAGTTATTATAACAGGGAACTTGCATATAGGATTCAGAAACTTTTATGAACAATTTTAATGTTTCAAGCTTTTTAACTATTATATGAATACATCAAGCTGAAAACTACCCACAAGTTTCAGGGATTTCCAGAAATCTAGGCAATCAATAAGCTGTTATCATTTTATTGTCAATTATTGTTACTGATGTCATTGTGAGATGACAGTCCTCTTCCCATATTATGTTCCAATTATTATTATTATTATATACGTATAAAAGAAAAAAGAAAAAAAAAAAAAAGAAAACCATTAAATAAAAAATAAAATAAAAAACCAACCCCAGCAAGAAGTTCTCGTCGTCTTCCAGGAGGTGTAAATCAGCAGANCATCGATCGAAGATATGCGTCGAGGAAGACAATGCTCTGCGAAGGGGCGAGTCTTCGGGCGAATTGATCACGACGAGGATAACCCGACCATAAAGGCCCACCCACAAGGAACCGAGAACGAGATCGTGTTCCGCGAACATCCCCTGATGGGTCCAGTGATGGCCCCCTTAAAAGAAAAAAAAAAAAAAGAAAACCATTAATCCATAAAAGTTTCCTCTTACTGCCGTAACAATTGATCTCTGATATACTAGCATAGTAATCGTATTCTCGTGTGACGCTACAACCGTATCGCGAATACAGTGCTTCATTGCCTGTGACTGTCGGATTCGTAACGGCGGTATTTGCGCATCGTCCTAGCGGCTCAATAGAATCATTTCGTCTATTAGTTTACCGCTACGCTGCATTTCCCATTGTTAATAATTATACTTTCCATCCATCGCCGGTATAAATTCGAGACCCGTACGTAAACGGAAGCTGAGAGACTGAAGTGGAAAGTTTGATCTGCCGGTCCCTATGTGAACTCGCACCAAAGGTATCGCAGCGCATTTTTATATTCCGATTTCACGTACGCTTAGAACGCTGATTCGTACCTTAGAATACAAAGCGAATTCACGGACTATAATTTCACGCGGCGCGTTTTCATTGATAAAAGACAAAATGAGATTAAAGTCTTTAGTCAGTTCTCTGAAGTATGCCAAGAAAGTTTACTGGATGGTAATACAGAAATAACGGCACTGCTATCCAGCAAACATACGAAACTTCGGCCCGGGGTACGTAGTGAAAGTGTATAATGTAAGTACTTATAAGCCCGTAAACATCTTATTCAAGACAAAATAACTCTACGATATATTAAGGAATACCACTACAAATGCCAAAACGTTACGGTATGTATCAAATAGTTTAAATATAATTACAATTAAACGATATCATCATTGAAACGTTAGAAATCACTCTACATTGTGACTCTTAACAAAAAGAGCTCTATCATGATTACTGTCGATATATTGTAAAATAGTTTCGATATTTTTGAATTTTGAACCCGAGAGCGAAATAATTAGGGCGTACAAACAGGCTACAGGAAATACGTTATCGAATGTTCAGAAAAATGTTAACGTCCATGTTTACAGGCTTTAAAAGCGTATTTTCAGAAATGGTGAACCTTTCTTGCGTACCTCAGGCCTTATTGACCAACTTCAATAACTTTATCCATTAACGCCTCCGCAAAACATGAGATTTCGTTGACGCGTCTTGTTTAGTCACTGATTTTCGACCGCACGCTAGATTTCCGCATAGAATTTGTTACGGCCTGACATCCCACTGTTTGCCAGTTGCGCAGATTAAGATAGTTTCAATACGCCATATCTTATTCAGTTGTTACACCTTATACTTTTGAGGTAAGTGATTTACGCTTGCCGCTTCATCGATACGTTCGCATCTTCGCGTATCTCAGAGTCGCGTAGCAGCATCGAACAGAACGAAATAAAATAAGATCGTCAAAATGAAAGCGCATTTTGTTCTAATGACTAAGCGCGGGCTAATCCTTTCGCTTTTTGACAATTGACGATGTAATAATCGGAAGGCGATTAGATTGAATGTTAATATAATAAAATGGAACTTACCGCCCGGCACCGCGCGGAGGACCGTACGCATCTGGTCTGTCATAACCCTCGCTGTAGCTGGAACAAATAATCAATCAAATCAATAAAAATTAAATAAAGTGGGAAAAAAAATATATTTTGATACACTAATCACCAATTACAAAGTACCTATCAGTATTTATTGATAAGTAATTACTCTCTACAATAAGAATTCCATCAAAATTAATAGTTTTCAAACAAAATTATTTAATGTGAAGTTCCAACAGTGACTTATTCTCAACATTTTCACTAATTATATATATCGCATCGTTATCGTACATTCTTTAATAATTTGATTAAATAACGATATTTACCCTCCGCCGACAGGTGGATAACCACCACTGGGCACCGTAGTTCCGGGTCTTCTGCTAAACATGTCCGTTTGGGGTCCAGGTCCAGTGCTGTAACTGGGTCCCCCAGGGCCAGTGCTGTAACTCGGTCCCCCACTGATGGGCCTGTCAACGGGAGGCATATAGTTAACAGGGGGACCATCCCACCTGTCATAAGAAATCGGACCTCCCTGACTTACCCCCCCGGGCCCCCCCACCAGACTCATATCCCCAGGCCCGCCCGGATAACCCCTGTCATACATGATCACAAAGTTAGCAAGATCAACTTACATTAATGGGTTTTGTACCCAAATACCAGGTACGTAATACTTGACTTTACTAAATTTTTTCAAAACTCGAAAGTACGATACTAGTTCTTTGTGACGGAAAAACGTTCAAGTGCTGAGGCTCTTAGAATCTATTTTTGATATACTCTAGTATTATCCATAAACGAATAGATAATATATAAGTATATATAAGTCCAGTGGCATTAATTAACGCCATACCCTACATCGCCGTATCCTGTGCCGTATCCTCCTGCTGCCACTCCACCACCTCCGTTTCTCATCGGGCCTGCTGCACCACGATCGTAATCGGTTCTAGGTGCATAGTCCACCGCTCTCCCAGCCCCAAAGTTATCCGTTCGTCCGTAATCTACAGGGCCTGCGGCTGCAAGACCAAAATCACCTTTCAACCCACCCCCATTTATTTAATGCGTGTATTAACAACTTTTAATATACAATATACTAGAAAATAATCCTTACATTATAACAAATTAAAAAAGTAGAGTATACAGCATACATAACGCATAGTACACATGCTCCGTAAGGACTATGCATAAACCGTCAGATATTCAAAGGTGGAAGAAAACAGGTTATAAAAATGTGCAAGTATAAACTACAATGAAATGAATTAGACGAAAACGCTTTTATAAACAAGTAACTCTGACACCATTTAAGGACAGTCCTTAATAATTAACTATATCCTTATATCTATGAAGAAATAATGAAAATTATTATTACCATAATTACCATAATCTGTCCTTGCACCAAACTCTGCGGCACGGCCGTAGTCAGGTGCTCGGTAATCCGCTGTTCCTGTAGGGCCATATCCGCCAACGGCACCACTCGCAGGTCCATAAGCTGTCATGCCAGGAGCAGTCGACGTATAGCCACTCATCGCAGCACCTCCGACGCTTTGGCCATATGCTCCACGGTCGGCATATCCACTGGTGAAGTCTCCTGCTCCACGGCCAGTGTAGTCCCCAGCTCCGCGGTTCCCGTAATCCGTGTAACCGCTGGCAACGCCACCTGTAGCAGATCCATCGTAACCAACGAGTTGGATCGGCAAAACTGAAAAGTATACACATAGTCCAAAATTATATTTTTATCGCGCGCATCCCCAGTAAATTGTTCAACTTAAGATAACAATAGTATTGAATTTATCTTTTGCAACATACCTCTTCGATCATTATATGGTCCCGGGCGACCATCGCGGCCACCATCGCGACCCCCCCTACCACCTCTCATTGGTCCACCTCTGCGATCTCCATCCCGGCGACCACCTCCTCCTGCTCCTCGGGACTTTCCAGTTGACTGTTCCACATTGATCGTTGCTCCTTTGAATGTTGAGTTGTGTAGAGCCTTGATAGCTGCAGCTGCATCTTCCTCTCTCGCCATGTGTACGAATCCATAACGATTCATCACATCACATTCTGTGACTTCGCCAAAGCGCAAGAATAATTGTCGCAATTCGTCATTGCGACAATTTTCTGGTAAACGCCCGACGAAGATTTTGGTCTTCCTCTGAAAAAGTAATTATATTGATCAATAATCCATTTGACAAATTTTTCAAATATTTTCTTTTGTATCTCATATAAATTTTAAAAACATTACTGATGGAATAGTACTTATTTTGTTAGATATTTTCACTTAAATAAAACTAATGATTAACCGAATGTGCCTCTAAATTCGACCATGCTTACTAGAATTGATAAAGTATGGTGTCTGATCGAGACCGCTTTAATTTTGCTCAGTACTTTACTAAACTGCTTTATAAAATATAAAGGCAGCAACAAAGATAAACCGAGCAACTCTTTATAATCTACTATGTAAAATATAATTTTTCATTCTTACCGGGGTGTTCGAGGAGACCATTTCCTACAAACAAAATGAAAGGAAACATTATTTGTTAGTGACAAGTTTCAGAAATAAATAACCTATAACGTTGTTAAATTAATATGAAGCAATTTAAAATATAGTACTTTAACCCTTTTGATATGGACATGCTTTTTGCTGTTATGTTTCCACTGTACGGATACTTGAATTACAAATACAGGGCTATGGGTCAGTTACGATAAAAGCTCACCCTAATTAAAAAGCTGAAAGTAACAAAAATAGTCAAAAAATTCGACCAAAGTTATGAATTAATGCAAAATATTAACAGGTGACTACTGTCACCCAAAGGGTACGGCAAGTGCGCAATCATGTACTATAGTCACCCATACTAACGAAAGGATTAAACACAAATAGCGAGTTAACTCATCGTGGAATAAAGTGCAGAATGTATTTTCGGTAAATAAACTTCCTATGAAACGAAAAATATACTTAAGTTCTTACAGAAATTAGAATTACATTTAATGGAGGTAGTATTTCCATAAGGACGATGCGTCAAAAATACAACTTCACTTCTACGTTTCAATTATTGTATCCGAAACAGCCACTAGAATTTGTTTGTCATATTACACGTGAATTATTTACATTACTTATATAATGTACATTAACGAGGTACTACTCAATTTTCGAATTTGGTGAAATTTTGTCAGAATCTTGATGAAAAGTTTATCACAAATTACCACGCCCTTAAGATATTCTGCGTAGAATGCGAAGTCGCAAGATAATGACTCGGAGAAGCTATGTCCGCCGCGCGGCGCTTGGGAACAAGCGAAGCCATGATAGTTCCGCGAGGGAAATCGCGATTATAAATTCAATTAGGAGTCAAAATAGACAATATATATGCGTTACAATCGTGAAATTATGGTACACATTATGATTTCTTAGTAATTCATACACGAGTCTCGAAAAAACCCGAACTATTAGCTCGTAAATAACGCGAAAGAATCCCGCCTAAAAGCCAGCCGGTTCTTGGCGTGCCCAAACGGGTCAGAAGACGCCTAGCGCTTACTAATAACTCTTTGTTACTTCACGTATAAGTTTATGGACATTTCGTTAAGTTACCGTTGAGGGGAGGATTCAAAAGTTCTACTTACGTGTATTTTCGACGTCTTGGCGAAATTAAATTAAACAAAAGGGGGAAGAAAACAGCGTGACGCTAACTCTGGGACGAAGGGCGAAATGGCGTCAGTCGATTTTGATGAACGGAGAAGCCAGAGGAAGGGAGCGTGGTACCGTGAATGTGTACGGAAGGTCTCTTATTAGCGTGATAAAACCCGGTGGAAGGGGAACACGGTGGAGACCTCTACACTAACCGTGCATAAGAGCATCCTTCTCGCACCCGTTACTATAACGGGTGAGAAAGAGACAGTCTGGTCTCCAGGAAAGCGAAGGAAGAAGGACGCATTGGACTATCCATAGGAAACATGCTTCACGTAGAACGAATATTTCAGAGAACACAACAGCTCATGCTTTGTTATATACATGGATTCAAGAGACATACCGTTAAACCACTGTTCCAGTTCGAATTTGAGTCCATTGTGAGCGTCGAAATGGCAAAATGAATATATAATGCGGAAACAAATACGATGTACACACGTCAGGATATTTATCACAATTATATAACAACTGTGGAAGTTAGAACGCGTCGATTCTAAAGCGGATAATGTTTTGATCTAACATTTGTTGGCACCATTTCTTGAGATCTTGTGAGCTCCCGCTCGTATCCACTCCACGTCGATGATGGCAGTGCCGCCAACTGTTTTTACTTTAGGCATATTCTCAACAAGCGCAGGAAGGTTTCTTCTCCTTTAATTGATCCAAAATATGAATGCTCAAACATTTTTTTCTTACAGTGGAAACGTTCAGTAAATGACTAATTTTTTATCAAGTCTCCACTATCTGTATTTATTCAATATCAGATTGGATAAATCCGGTTTTGAGTGCGTTTCCACCACCTAGTTAGTTCGATTAGGGCGTTTATTACGTTTTTGGATGAGAGCGCTCACTTCTCGCACTTTCACCTCGCGTGGATTTATTCGCATTCACCACAGAGGGCACCACAGGACGTTTGCGCGACCCTGTCCGTGAGCAATCTCCCAACTCATATCTAGTATTACCAGAGATGAGTTGGGAGATTGCTTACGGGCGGGATCGTGAGATCGCATCTTGTACTGCCCTCTGGTTTCGTACGTTAGCTTTCACCGTTTTTTGCCCCCAAGGGCGGCGCAACGAATTTCTGATAGGAGCTCGCGCACTCGCGATGGCGGTACCATCTACCAGTCGCCGTTTGCGGCTCACGTACTCGTGATGGTAATACCATGCGGCAGTTGACGGTGGCGGCTTACCTACGCTTACCAACACTGCTCGCTTTTGATGGTAAGGGAAGAACATTCGTAACGTTCCATTTGACTTTATCTACTTATCTACTACTATTAAGTACATTGTTGCCTCAAAGTCGACGTGCTGCGGAGCTTTGGGGCACGTGTCGGTGTCGCGTACGGAATTCTCATGCAGCGAACCTGCGTGACTGCGATCGCTCCTAGAAATCATCGCGCGTCCCAACCAGCCAAGCGCCAAGCTACGGGTCGAGATGGTGAGTATATGTGCGTTCGGAGCTACACTCGACGAGTATGCGTGAGAGTCGAATTTGCGAAAAATCCTCCCGAGGCTTACCTAACTGCAGATATAAGCCGAGTCATTTCGCGTATGATTTTTACATTTCCCTACTAGCGTTATCGAGCGTTTTTAGACCGTTTTTGAGCGTTACCGAGCGTTTTTCAACCGTTTTCGTGTGTTTTGAGAGTGTTTTCGAGCGTTTTTAGAGTGTTTAGGAGCGTTATCGAGCGTTTTCACGCGTTTTCGAGTGTCTTCGAGCGTTATCGAGCGTTTTCCGAGCGGTTATCGAGCGTTTTCACGCGTCTCTTGAGGGTTTTCGCATGTTTTCGAGTGTTTTCAAGTGTTTTCGAGCGTCTTCGAGCGTTTGTCAAGCGTTTTCGAGCGTTATCGATCGTTTTTCAGGTGTTTTTGAACGTTTTCGAGCGTTTTCGCGCGTATTTCAAGTGTTTCCGAGCCTTATCGCAGGCCGTACAGTGCCGTTGAGCGTTGTTAAGTGCAGTAGAGTGCCGGAGAGTTGCCGCAGAGCGACGGCAAGTGACGGAGAGTGCCCGAGAGTGTCGGAGAGTTGCCGCAGAGTGCCGGAGAGTGCCGTAGAGTTTCCGCAGAGTGCCGGAGAGTGACGGAGAGTGACGGAGAGTATCAGAGAGTTGCCGCAGAGTGCCGGAGACTGCCGGAGAGTGCCGGAGAGTTGCCGCAGATTGCCCGAGAGTGCCGTCGAGTGCCGGAGAGTGCCCGAGAGTGACGGAGAGTATCGGAGAGTTGCCGCAGTGTGCCGGAGTGTGCCGGAGAGTTTCCGCAGAGTGCCGGAGAGGGCCGGAGAGTGTCGAAGAGTTGCGGCAGTGTGCCGGAGAGTGCCGGAGAGTGTCGGAGAGGTACGGCAGAGTGCCGGAGAGTGCCGGAGAGTTTCCGCAGAGTGCCGGCGAGGGCCGGAGAGTGCCCGAGAGTGTCGGAGAGTGGCCGCAGAGTGCCGAAGAGGGCCGGAGAGTGCCGGAGAGTGTCGGAGAGTGGCTGCAGAGTGCCGGAGAGTCCCGAAGTGTCGCAAAGAGTCCCGTAAAGTCCCGTAGAGTCCCATAGAATCCCGTAAATTCCCATAGAGTCCCGCAGAGTGCCCCTAGAGTCCCGTAGGGTCCCGTAGAGTCACGTAGAGTGCACGTAGTGCCAGTAGTGTCCCGTAGAGTCCCGTAGAGTCCCGCACAGTCCCGTACAGTCCCGTAAAGTGCCCGTAGAGTCCCGTAGAGTCCCGTAGAGTCCCGTAGAGTGCCCGTAGAGTGCCCGTAGAGTGCCAGTAGTGTTCCGTAGAGGCCCGGAGAGTGCCCATAGAGTCCCGGCGGGACTCTACTGGCACTCTACCGGACTCTGCGGGAGTCTGCGGGACTCTACGGGACTCTACTGGCACTCTACGGAACTCTACGGGCCTCAACGGGACTCTACAGGACTCTACGGGCACTCTACGGCACTCTACGGGACTCTACGGGACTCTACGGGACTCTACGGGACTCTACGGGACTCTACGGGGCACTACAGGCACTCTACGTGACTCTACGGGGCACTACAGGCACTCTACGGGACTCTACGGGACTCTACGGCAGTCTAGGGCACTCTAGGGTACTCTAGGGTACTGTAGGGAAGTCTAGTGAACTCTAGGGCACGTCTACGGGGCTCTACGGGACTCTGCGGGCACACTACGGTACTCTACGGGACTCTACGGGGCTCTACGGGAATCTACTGGCGCTCCACGGTCACTGTAGGGGACTCTACGGGACTCTACCGGTCTCTACGGGATTCTACGGGACTCTACGGGACTCTACGGCAGTCTAGGGCACTCTAGGGTACTCTAGGGTACTCTAGGGAAGTCTAGTGAACTCTAGGGCACGTCTACGGGGCTCTACGGGACTCTACGTGCACACTACGGTACTCTACGGGACTCTACGGGAATCCACTGGCGCTCCACGGACACTGTAGGGGACTCTACGGGACTCTACGGGTCTCTACGGGACTCTACGGGACTCTACGGGACTTTACGGGAGTCTGCGGGACTCTACGGGACTCTACGGGACTCTACTGGCACTCTACGGAACTCTACGGGACTCTACTGGCACTCTACGGAACTCAAAGGGACTCTACGGGGCTCGACGGGACTCTACGGGAGTCTGCGGGATTCTACGGGACTCTACGGGACTCTACGGGACTCTACTGGCACTGTACGGAACTCAAAGGGACTCTGCGGGACTCTACGCGACTCTACGGGTCTCAACTGGCACTCTACGGGACTCTACGGGACTCTACTGGCACTCTACGGAACTCTACGGGCCTCAACGGGACTCTACGGGACTCTACGGGCACTCTACGGCACTCTACGTGTCTCTACGGGACTCCACGGGACTCTACGGGTCTCTACGGGACTCTATGGGTCTCTACTGGCACTCTACGGGCACTCTACGCGTCTCCACGGGACTCTACGCGACTCTACGGGTCTCTACGGGACTCTACGGGACTCTACGGGACTCTACGGTACTCTACGGGGCTCTACGGGCTCTCTACGGTACTGTACGGTACTCTACGGGACTCTACTGGCACTCTACGGGACTCTACGGGACTCTACTGGCACTGTACGGAACTCAAAGGGACTCTGCGGGACTCTACGGTACTCTACGGGGCTCTACGGGCACTCTACGGTACTGTACGGTACTGTACGGTACTCTACGGGACTCTACTGGCACTCTACGGGACTCTACGGGACTCTACGGGTCTCTACGGGACTCCACGGTACTCTACGGGTCTCTACGGGACTCCACGGGACTATTCGGGACTATTCGGGACTATTCGGGACTATACGGGTCTATACGGGACAATACGGGACTATGCGGGACTATGCGGGACTATGCAGGACTATACGGGACTATGCGGGACTGTGCGGGACTATGCGGGACTATGCGGGACTATACGGGACTATACGGGACTATACAGGACTATACGGGACTATACGGGACTATACGGGACTATACGGGGCTATACGGGTCAGTACGGGACTATACGGGAGTCTACGGGACTCTACTGGCACTCTACAGGTCTCTACGGGACTCTACGGGACTCTACGGGACTCTACGGGACTCGATAACGCTCAAAAACACTCGAAAAATGGTCGATAACGGTCGAAAACGCTCTGAAACGGTCGAAGAATGCTCGATAACGCTAGTAGGTAAATGTAAAAATCATACGCGAAATGGCTCAGCTTATATCCGCGGCTAGGGACGATTTTTCGCTGCATTCGGCTCTCACGCATACTCGTTATGAGTGTAGCGTCGAAAGCACTCATGCTCAACGCCATGCCCCGTAGCTTGGTGTTTGGCTGGTTGGGACGCGCGAAGATTTCTAGGAACGATCGCACTCGTACAGATTCGCTGCATGCGAGTTCCGACGTGTCATCCACGCGTGCCCCAAAGCTCCGTATCACGTCGACTTCGGAGCAACAATGTACTTAGAGTAAAAAGGGCGCCACGAGTGTTCTTCCCTTACCATCAAAAGCGTGCAGTTCGGTAAGCGTAGGTAAGCCACCACCGTCAACTGCCGCATGGTATTACCGTCACGGGTACGTGAGCCGCCAACTATGACTGGTAGATGGCACCGCCATCGCGAGTGCGCGATACCCTACCAGAAATTCGTTGCGCCGCCCTTGGGGGCTAAAAACAGTGACGTACGAAACCAGAGGGCAGCACAGGATGCGATCGCACGATCCTGCCCGTGAGCAATCTTCCAACTCATCTCTGCTGGTATACTGTCGTGTCGCCACCTGTCAACCGTATTTGGTAGTAGATTTAAAATTAAGTTCGTTGGAAAGAAAAACGCTCCAAGAAATTGCTTTGGTCAAATATATGAAAATTTTAATTTGTGATTTTATAATTGTGGCTTTGTTTTTATTTATCCGCGAAGCACAGCAAAAATTTTGCGTAAAACGTCCTAACCTATGGCAAGCTTTCACAAATTGTCTGCCAGTCAGAAGTTGATAAATTGTTTTACCATAAGCTAAATTTTGATCTGTGATGAATGTTTATGGACAGGATCGTTAATTTGATCAGGTAATCTAACAAAATTATTATAATGATCTACTTAACAGTTTTCCTCCCAGTTAACAGTGGTTTATTACAATTAAGTTTGTACTCTATGAAAAGGGTAACGTTATTGCAAGATCACTGTTAAATACAGATTTGATGTCTGTTTGTTTGTAAGTCAACGTAACGAATAGTTCTTCATATAGAATTGTTTACTAATATGTCTCTGGAAAAAATACTAAATGAACAATCAGCTGAGCTTGAAGAGCTTACAATAGCTGCAACACTTGTTCAAGGTAATATATTTTCTTGACATTTCAATCGAATCCTTGTTTGTTACCGACAAGTATAGTAAGTATGGTATTTATTTACAGAAAATAAACACGTGGATGATATGTTAACTCATGTATGTACAAAATTATATGACATGAAAAAAGATGTTGAAAATACGAGAACGGAACTAAATATTATGAAACAAAAAAATTCTGCCTGTACCGTAAGTACTTTATGTAACTGTTTTGGTGAAATGTATGAAAAATTTGTATTTACATATTCTTTAACTGATTAGAAGTTACTCGATCTTCTGCAAACCTTGGAAAATAAAATCATTCGTATGGAAGAAAATATACCAAGGGAACTTGTGATTACATATACAAACTATAACAGTCAGTCAGCAGAGCTAGAGTCAATTATTAATAAAAGTGCAACAGAGAATATGGAAGTAAAATTGCAAACAGTTGTTGACATGGCTGAAAATTGTAATATTGGCAATGCGGATGACATAAAAAGTTGTAAAAGAATCTTATTTAATGAACCGAAGGAACATCCAAGAATAAAATACATAAGTGCGGAAGAATACAATAAAATACCTAAATACATCATGGGTCGTCATTCTTTGGAATCGCTGAATGCTTTAGTATCTGACTTCAATGAAGTATTAAAGTCAAAATATAGACTTCTCTCTATGGGAAAGAATGCAGCAAGAAAGGAAGGATATTTAGAACTTTATTTAAATTTAACAAAACAACAAACAGCATTTTCCAAAGGAAAAGGTTAGTTTCAAGTTAAAATATTAAAGTATGTTCATACCATTAACAATTTAATTGTTACAGAGAAAGTGCATTTTTTCACATCAGAGGATTACCAACGATATACAAAAACAAAATTGGATAAAATAAAATTAAACTTTATAACCGCACTGCGCCATGTGAAACGATTACAACAAGAATATGGAGACTCAAAGACTTTATATTATGTTATCATGGAATAACACATATTTAATATATAATTAAAAAATGTATTATCTTTAATCAAATTATAAATTTACACGAAAATAAAATATAGTAGCAGTGCTACTGTTATTACTTGGCAATTTTATCATTCTGTGATGGTGAAACCATAAATTATTCAATCGGTTACATGATACAAGTAATTCTGTATACTGCATACTATTCAAAGCTTAAAAATATTTTATCCTTCATTTAAGAATTGTCAGACCTTTGTTCTGTTTGCCAATTTGAAGTAAAAGAAAAACAATTGAATGCTACTCGACTGTTCAATGTTGCCTAGCCAACTTGTTTAGAAGAGCTCATTTCTAAAAGAAGCTGGATCTTGGGAGCAACAGAGATTCTCGATTTTAAGAAAATTAAGTTTGCCATGAAAGGATATTTGAAGATTTGACTTTTCCAAGGATAAGGTAATCTGCTCCAAAGTGTACTTAGTCATACGTGTGAAATGTTTACATCAAGCAGAAGTATCTTTTTTATGACTGTAGTTAATGGATTAAGCATCATAATTTAAGGAAATCAACGTGTAAAAAATGTACCTTAATAAAATTCAATTTATTTGATAGTGTGTCAACGATATTGCCTGTACAAATGTTGAAGACAGAATCTCTTAGCACTTTAAGTGAAAGGGAGGATGATATAGATGATTTAGATGGTTCTATCATTTGGTCTCAAGATGATCCTTTATCGTCAAATGAAATACTGGAAACAGAAACACAGTCAGGACCTGGAGGGGATGCAACTCCTGGGAATGTTTCTTTGTGCAGACTTTGTGCTGGAGAAGCGATCAATCCAGTATATATTTATTCTGAATTAGGGGAATCAATGAGGTTGGCGCATAAAATAAACACTTGCTTAAGTATTAAGGTATGCACGTTCTTTATTTGTAATTATTGTTTCTTCTAAAATATAATATATTTATGTACAACAATTGTGTATTAGGTTCGAAGAACCGATCCATTGCCAAAACAGCTTTGCATTACGTGTGTCGAAAAAATGAACTGGTGCGATGAATTTGACACACAGTGCATCAAAGCCGAGGAAACATTATTGATGATGTTAAGAGAGAAACCGTATTCCAACATTCCTGAAGTAATTACTACTGAAATATTGTGCGATCAAAAATCTTGTCCCCTTTGTCTAGAGGGATACATGAAGACAACAAGATCCTGTTTAAATGATCCCAAGAACATGGAACTCTATGACAGCGATATTGTTCTCGAGAGTAGTGACGAGGAGCAAGCATTCAATGAGCTCACCGTTAACAAAGAAATTGGAAGCAACGCAATAATGCTGCAGTGTTTAGGAAGTAGTCAACAGTACTTAAAATGTGGGGCATGCATGAATTTGTACCATACGAAAGAAATGCTCGACGAACATAAATGTAAGCCCAGTATTCAAAACACATCTAAGCCATACAAATGTCTAACATGTAATGCAACATTTACGTTTGAAGAACGACTGAATTTTCATATGCAGTTCCATATGGGTGCTAAGGCATTGTACTGTGAAATTTGTAAAGTCACTTTTGGCAAGGAATTGAAACTGTTTTATCACTATAAGCGATACCACTGTAAAGACACGACTGTATCCTGCTTACAGTGTGGAAAATTATTTGAGAGTCAGGAAGAACTCCGAGTACATGTTTGCATGGACGGTAAAACTCGACCGCACGTGTGCGAAGTATGCAACAAAGGTTTTTCTGATGGATACACATTGAAACGCCATATCGTTACTCACCTTCCTGAAAAGCCTTATAAATGTTCAGAGTGCACAAAAAGTTTCACACAAAAATCCAGATTAAATAAGCATATAGCTGGACATGGTTTCGTCATAGAGAATACACAAACAGCCTGGAAATGTGTGCAATGTGGGGAAGCATTCAACTCCTGTGATGACGCTGACAATCATTACAAGACTCATGAGGACAAAATTACTTTGATCGAAGAACTCTCTACATCTAAGGTATATCACTGTGAATTTTGCAATAGTTATTTTACAGACATGGATAGTCTGAAGTCTCACCAGAATCAGCATATAGTGGAAAAACCTTACACCTGTAATTTATGTAAATCCATATACAAATCCTTTGCCGAGGCAGTTCTCCACTGGAAAGAGCATCCTAGAACGTTTAAGGTTGTCATTGTATTTTTGTGCGATATGTGTAACAAAGATACAAAGGAATTATCTTTGCTATATAAACACAAACAAAAGAGGCATCATCACGTGCCAAGAAAATCTGAAACAGGAGATGCGAAATTTATCTGTGAACTTTGCGGTAGCATTTTTGACAGGAGTGAAGATGTTCGAGATCATGGTCGCGATCAGTGTTCTAAATTTCCCTGTGATATATGTGGCAGCTTGCTACCCACAGCGAATTCTTTGAATGCTCATAAGAGAAGACACAGTGGCTTAAGACCCTATGTTTGTAACATCTGTGGCAAAAGTTATACTCAATCTAGCCACATGTGGACTCATAAAAGATTCCACATGGGTGTAAAGCCCTATGCCTGCGAATACTGTGATCAGAGATTTACAATAAAGCCTGACTTGGCAGATCATACTAGGAAAAAGCATACCAGGGAAAGACCTTTCAAGTGTGACGTTTGTCATAAAGCCTTTCTCACAGGATCTGTCTTTTATCAGCACAGACTAATACACAGGGGCGATCGAAGATATAAGTGCCATTATTGTGAGAAAGCGTTCACCAGAACAGAAGCTTTGAACAACCACATTAAAATACATACAGGAGAAAAGCCGCATGCCTGTGACGTATGCGGACGTTGCTTCAGACAGAAAGGAGACATGAGAAAGCACAGGCGCACTCAACACACTGCCAAGCAAGATATGCAGTGATAAATGTCCTTGCATTCCAATATTTCTACACGTCATGACACATTATTGTTGTACTTCAGTTTGTTTCGGTGCCTACTGGAACTACCGATCCTCATTAATAAAACGTACAAATTCTTAATCTTTTATACACTGATTTTATAAATGTATTAAAATATTGTGGTACCACAATGTAGTCATGCATGAAGACTAGCCAGCAGTGTTGCCACTGTCGCGATTCAGTAGAAATTGAGAATTAACATTTTTGCAACAAAGTGAATAAAAGGTTCTGATTGGCTAAAGAAAAACACCAGATTGGGAGAACTTCTGTTGTACGTTTTCTGTGGCCAATAAAAATTTCTCTTCGGATTTCTTTAATGATTTGAAGAAGCATGTAACAAGTATTTGCAGGTTTTACTTTTATAGTGTAGTAATCAAATTCAAAATACATATTTGTCGAAATATAAGATTTATTATTTGTACAACTATTCCTTGAAATCCGGTAAAAAAAGATGTTTTTCCTTTTTTGTAAAATTAATCTTATATTTTCGTTGCATACTTTGTAACAATTTCTCTATAAAAATCAAATACATATTGGCTGGCTTGTTTACATTTATGTAGGGAATCTGTGAATTCCAAATCTGTAAAATTACCAGTTGTATGACAAGTAATTAAATTCTTTTTTGTGCTGTCGAAAGCAAATGTAAATGTAGCTTTGGCATCCTGAAAGTATCAAAGTACATCATTACTGTTCAAGATCATAAGAATATATTTGTTACCTGCAGCTGCAAATTATCTGGATCCAGTATAATAATTCCAGAATCCCTTTTTATCATACTGGTGACAGCAGCGATCATGAACTTCATGGAAAGTCCAGAATTAATTAAGGCTAAACAAGCTGCATTCAGAGTACAAGCCAGTAACTGAAATAATTTTCTATCTCAGACAAGAGACAAAGTGCAAGTCAAAATGTTATAATACTCAAAATTTTAATCGTACACCACCAGAGTCATTCAATTCTTGTACATTGATACAAATTGCAGTCCCAGGATGGAGTGTTACTAAGATGCCTGTTTCGCAGGTTTCTTTAATGTACACTTCCAGCATTCTGTCATTTATACCTGTAAAGCATAATGTCTATAGGGATGCTACGAAAATTTATAAAACAACAATGATTACACTATACTTGGGGGGCCTTTGACTGGATTATAGACAGCTTCTACGCTTGCTTTGTCATGCATCATCTTTTGTAACCTGCCTTCAACGGGACCATAAACTCCTGCAATGACAGCAGTGTCACCTAAAGCAAATACATGCATAAAGAATTAAAAATCAACAAATCCAGTTTAGGAAATTTTTATTATATTGTATCATTGATTATTATTAATTATTATTCCTTTTCACAAATGGTAAACATATTTTATTTTATTTTCAATGGATGTATTCCATATTTATACCTTGCATGAACATAGCTGATCCATCTGGCATGGAGAGCTGATTTAATTCACAATTCATTGGCCGTAAAACGCAGTTTTCTTCTGTCATTTTCTGATAATTCCAGTGTAACACGTGAATAAAGTGAGGTTACCGACGCCTATGAACCGAATTGAATTCAGAAGTCTTTGCGCGCTAAATTCAAGCTCTAGAGTCATTGCGACGTGTTTCGCGCCATCTGATGACACCAATAAGAATTACATAGCAAACATTAGCAATTTTCCCTTTTCCACACGAATTATCTTCATAGGATAATTTCAGATACGAATTTTATTATTATTGATACATACATCATACATAAGAGTAGGCATATTCACATCGTTAAATGGTATTAATTATAGAAATCCCCTTTGTATCATTTAATCATCCTCCTCGTCGTCTTCATCCAGATCTTCCATTGGGGACTCTTCTTCTTCTCCTGCTTGTGCGAGTATAAGTAACAAGTAACAACATGAAAATAATTTCAGGTTTAATGAAGTTTCGTTAAACTTACGTTTAATTAAATTTTACTCACCAAATGGTATGACTTTCGGGGCAGGTAAATGCGCAAGACGATACGCTTCCTCCTCGTCCACCGTAGGATCTGCAATTTCCATTATTTCCGGTCCGATGGGGTATTGGTCTTGTACGGGGGGTAGTGGAGGAGGACTGTAATTGTACACCACGTACTTGTTACCCCAGCCTATATAGATGTTTCCAAATCTCCTAAGGGTAATAAACGGTGTTGAAATCCTTGACATTTTTTTTCAAAGCGCCATTTCGTTGAGTACATCGATCGCATCCATATTGAATATCGTTCGTTTTTTTTACACGTACTTGTCATGAGTGAAGGCATAAGCCCCTGGCCAGATATTCGACCGTACCATCGCGACTGCGACATCGAGAAGGAAATTGGATGACTTTCGGACTGTCCAAGGTGGTATCGAATCCAAAATTGCATCCTCCGACAGAGGAGTCAGCAGTGGAGGTCCTACCTCTTTCTGCTCCGTTGCATCTTCGGTTTCCTCCTCCTCTTCCTCCTCTTCCAGAGCCTCTTCCTAAAATCGTAGTTCCATTTTCCCTCCAATAAATCAAAGGATATCGTGATAGTGAAAATTAATTTGGCCACCTCCCCTTCGTCTTCGGACTTTTTCGGATTCCACCAGACAGTTCGTCCTTGCTTCAACAAGAAGGGATTGTGGTGACACCAATTGGACATGGAGGGATCCACCAAATCCTTAATGGAGAGTGGATCGTAGTGCGGGTTCTCCGAGATATTCCCATCTGAAACACATTTCCCTTTGATATTGCGATGCAATTTCATCTGGGAAACCTCTTCGTTGCCGAAGGGAAAGGGCTCGTACCGGATTCTTCCTCCTCGTCGATTTCTTCCTCGTCCCCTGTACCGAACGTGAAGTACCCAATCGGCGATATCAAAGTGGCCGCACTGATTCGTGCTATTTGAGCGCGGAGATAGTTTTCTTCCTTTCCAGGAAAAGGCGGATACGTGAAGAGCTATCCGGAAAACAAGCACCATCATACAGAATAGCGAACTCTTGGAACGGCATTGTTTATCGTTCCTATTGCATTCGCATTTCAATATCACCGAGGACTAGATTAATTAAACCAAGAAATATGAGAAAATATAGAACGGCAGAATAGTGGTTAGTTAGGAACAAATTATTTATGTTTTGGGATGAATTATTGTTTTTCGCTCAATTTCGTTTTATCTCTCTAGTCTAGTGTTTGAAAATTGCCGGTAGAGGAGCAACGATTTTCTGGAACGTACGGGTGAATTTAGGTTTCCCGTGCAACAGTGAACTATTTGTCTGGCGACGACGATTTGCTTCGGCGTTACCAGAGGCAGTTCAACCCAGTCGTCCAGACCTGGCGAGTTGCAGACGAAGTAGACCTATCCGCAGAAATTGGAAAATATTCAGAGCGGAGCAACGAATGTCTTTCGTTAATTTTCCAAGAGGATTCCCTGCCTTTGCATTCGCTCCAGTCCCCGGTCGCTCGAGAGGGATTTCCGGCGGCAAAGTCCACGTACTCTTAGGTAAAGGAGGGAATACAAGATTGATTTGTATGTCTTCTTGATCCTCACCGGGGGTCTCCGGTGGTAAAACGGAGTTCACGGCATCCACGAGTTCGGCGTCCCTCTTCGCCCTCTCGTTGGCAGCATCTTCTTCAGTTTTGGTCGTGGCCAAGGCCTCGACCTCCTCTTTCTCCCTTTTCGACTGCTCCTCGGCCTCCATTTTCTATTCGAAGGGATATTTATGGAATACGATTCTTCGCCTGAACCGCGGTTCGGATCTAGACTCACTTCCGTTCTTCTACCCAGTTCCTCTTCCTTAAAGTCTGCCTCCACTACGTAGTAACTTTTCGAGTTCCCCAAGACTTTGCCCCAAAACCTGTAAAATAGCCGACATACATCTGCACGCAGGAAAAAAGATTTGGTTCATCGAACAAAAATCGTTCGACTGCATTCTTTTTTCCCTTTTCTTTCCCGTGTAACATAAATTCTACCGATTCAACCGAATATATTCCTGCGTGTAGTTAAACTCCCGGGCACCTTAAAAAGAGCGTCAAAATTTTTACCGCACGTTCTCGATCGGTCTCTGAGTAACGAGTTTGCGGATCGCCAGATTCAGAAGGACCATTTCGGCTCGTGGCAACCCTACGTCGGTTTGCTCGAAGTAGAACAACAGATCCAACATATTGGGCTTGCCCTTCTTCGCGTCGGTCTCCTCGTCTTCTATGGCCTTTTCTTCCTGCCCATCGCCGGCAGGCTTCGAGTCCTCTAGGACGAAGCGATTCACGGGTTAATATTGCACTACTCGATCGATGTTAGAAGTATTGGTCTCTGTATGTGCAAATAAACTCGGAAAATCCTAAAGGAAGTATCAAGGGACCAGCATTGAGGTACTTGAAACAGTTTCATTAGTTGCTTCGCTTCATGGTACTGAGGAGGAGGTACGTAGACGTCTCGCAGATGGTTATTTCTCGTTTTAAACCTCTCTGCTTTGACCTTCCTGCTGTACTCCTCGAACACATCCACGGCATTCTTGGGTTTCTCCGAGAGGATCCTGTTCAGAACCTCGCTCAGGTGGTCGTACCTAGAATCACAAATTATATGGTAAATTTTAACCGAGTCTCTCCTATCGACTTTTCTGATCATTCTCTTAAGGTGTTATGAAAGGGTTATTCTATATATATACATCGAAACGTCGTAATATTTATAAAACTTTTCTCCAAACTGGGTGCACCGAAACGTTAGAAATTTCAGCACATGATCATGGAGACTCTAAGAAAAAACACGATGTTCACGAAATTTCATTTTTTTAAAAAGTGTTCTTGGTTCTAGTCTGGGAGAATTAAAAAATTTTCTGTAAATAAACGAAATTTCATGAGAATCATGTTCTTCCTTAGATTCTCCATAATCACGTGCTGATGTTTCAAATGATCCGGTGCACCCAATTTAGAGACAAGTTTTATAAGTATTTTGATGTTTTGATATATATTTAGAATGGCTCTTTGATAACACCTTAATTATATGAATTTTTCAGGTACTCGCAGACTGTCCCCGGTTTCGTCGCTATGCTTCTGCAGGAACTTCTTCGCTCTGCGAATGTCGTGCCGTACACAGGGTGAATCGGCGGGCGGGACCTGGTCGAGGTCGTAGGAATATGCCATTCCAGATACGCGTACACGCGTCCTTCGACGCGTTCCTTTCCTCCCTGTTTCCAGATAACGTCTACGAACGTAGCTCAGAATATCTGGGGCATTCTCGTCCCTCGGCTGTTCTGAAGGTTCCGTCGCCATACTCGATGCGCTCCGACCGAGAGAGTCCTCGCCGGAAGCGGAGATTTCGTTGCCGACCCGAATAACGAGCGAAACTCGGCGGGACGCACGTAAACCGCACTTTTACGGGCGTAAAACGCGCGGGCATTTAATCGACCGAGTTAAAATTAACCAATGACAAACGATAACCGCGCTATCCGGCGGTCGTCGACTTCCGGCAGCGCCGGAGAACGGTTCGCTCGGGGGCTGCCCTCCGCCGGTGCGGCAGAAATAATTATCCTTCCCCGGAGGAATTATCGCGGAGCCGTTGCGTTAGGAGTGTGTCGTAACGCGTTGTAACGAGCGCCACTCGTCCAAATCGCGTCCGCGGGGGACGTCGACCCGATTTATCGCGGTTCCCCCGTCCCCTTCCAGGACCGCGTCGCGGCCTTTTCATTTCGGAGGGGCCAGGCTTAATTACCGCACGCGCGTCCGCTTCTATCGGCCTCGCATCCTGGATCACGTCCAGCACGGGTCTCTCCCCTATCGGCCGGCCCGAATAACCGAACCCCGTTTCCTCTTACGCCCACCCTTGGCTGATACCCCGGCAGGTCCCCCTTTCCGTCGTACCTGTTGCCGACGAGTCATCTCGAACTCCGCCAGCGCCGATCCTGGACTTATCTTCCAACGACTTTTTCACGTAGAATTATGCCTTCGTCTCGGGGGGGACACCATAGGGCACGCGGAGAAAAAGTAATTGCGAGGGATGTAATATAGGTATAAAAAGAAGAATAGGTCTAAAAATCGCAATTTTGCATACTATAGTTGTACGTCATCTTTTTAGGGTTTAGCGCCCTATTTCATAGCTCGTGTGGTAATGTTTAATACTAATTCACAGTGGATCTCGGTGTACCTACTCAGCGCGCGAGCGCCTCGTAAATGATTTTAAAGGGGGATAATAGATCTACAGAAGTTAATAGCGAAGAGAGATTGTTTCAGCCATTCAGCGTTCCATCCTACGTTATTTTACGTGCAATGTTAACATCGCGGTTATATTTGAAGGATGAGACAGATTTTTTTTATCTCTTTTCATCTTCGTTGTAGTTGTACACGCGGGACAAGAAAGCGGCTGGGCTGGCTGTTTGACGGTTAGTTTCCCCGTAACGTTCCCAACGCGTTCAGGAGGCTCGCAGTTTCTCCTCGGAGGTGTTGGAGAAACGAGGGAAACTCACGTAGCGTATGCGAGGAACGCGCTACGGTGGACGGGATGCACCTATGCGAATGCGTGCGCTCCTATTACGATGCAACCCGTCGTACCTCGGGTGCATTGCCTTCGGATCGAAGGAAAATGCATCGTCCATATTTTAAGATTCATTCAATAATTGTATAGAAAATAAATCGTCTCTTTTAATTATGATACTCGGTAGAGTTTTGCGCCATATATATATAAAGGCGCGAATTTTAGATTTTCCAACAATGGGGTAGCCTATCATACCTCAGTTGCCTGTCCTTCGGGTCGCTCTCGGTAATATTTTCCATTCGCTCAATAATTTTATAGAAAATAAGTCGTTTCATTAATATCTAGATTTTAAGCTTCGTTAGCAAAGCGGTCGTTAGTGTCGCGTAATGAGCATAACAAGCAACCAATCACTGCTTTCTCGGTTAACAAACCCAACGATATCTAGAGTCACGTCCGCCCGGACGTAAATACGCCAACACCGACACCCACCGTGCTTTGAATTTCTTTATTACCGAATGATCTGCTGCAGTATAAATTCCATAACCGTCGAATTCCTTCGTACTGGGTTTCTACGAAAAGCGGGCCATTGCGGGGAAATATAGGACCGATAAATAGCGCAGCGTGCAGGCAGCGGTTTGGTCGGGCACCGTTCCTAGGCTTATTAGCGGCGTCGCTCCGTAATCGACCGAATTTCGTGATAATTAATAAGAGGTGCGATTGCGGTCGCAGGGGGTGGGCGGGCGGACAGGGGCGAGTACATGGCGAGTACGGCGGAGGGCGGATTATTCGCCCGGGCGGAATCGAATAGCCGGGCGCAGTCGGTGGTGACGTGCTCGTCGCTCGGCCGCGACGTGGATTAATCAACGGGTGCGGATTAGTTTTCGGCTCGTTACGGCCGCCGGAATATTTCCGGGGATGCACAAGTTTGGAATTACCGTGAAAATTCCAAAAGACAACGTATCGCTGTCGGCCATCATTCGAGGAGTAATTGATTTCCTATAAATCGTGAAGAAAATGGATTTAAGGGGCTTCTCTCGGATTAACGGGCAAAAAATAAGATGGGAATTAAAAAAAAAAAGATACTACACGTTTTATTAACTTGAAACTTTCTGAATATATTTAACTACATTGTAGGACCATACAGTTGTATATTTGACGGAAAAATATGGAATTGTTTTAGAAAGGATCAATGAAAAGCGTTGATTTTTGGCAAAAGGACGATTCACGTTCTGCGTCGCGAATTTTCAATTTTACATGACTCGAAGAACTTCCAATCCCAGCAAGTGTAAGACATTCATTACACGTACCTGAAAAATTTCAAGTGTATTCCATTATCTGTTTTTAAGATATTACTGTTAACCATTGTAAAACACTTCGTTTCGTGAAAAATGCGTTTAATGTTTTACGTATACCGTTTTTGTACGAAAAATGTAATTTATAACACCTGCAGCGAATCAGCTATTCCAGGGCTATATTTACAAGCAACACTTTCCTATTGTTCCTAAAGCTTTTTTTGATCGATTGGAAATAAAATTGACTTCACGATTTTTAATACTAAGTCTTAATGGATGCATATGTATTTCGAATGATTCGAACGTAACCTGAAAATCCGGTCAAACTTCGCCTCGGGTTGCCGTCCAGTACAAGCGCTGTTATCACGGTTTTTTCCTCTTTCTGATAAATGCTCACGCTCGTACGATGAGCATGCATTCGGGGATACGTAGAATGGGCCGTTTGCGGGGGCGTTTGGGAGCATGAATGAGAGAACGAGAGAAATTCCCCACCAAGCCTCGTCCCTCCCCCTCTATCTCTCTCTCGTTCTCTTTCTCCTCTCTTCGAAGCTCGCTTTCCGCTCAGTTTCTCGCGACTTGTCGCGCGCGCGCGTTATTCCGTAGCGTTCTCGCCGGATCGGGAGGAACGGAGCACTCTTCGCGGGATACTTGAAGAAGGCGAGTACTCTCTGTACTCGTGCCCGAGGACCGCCGATACCGCCAGCATGGCCCATCGATTTATTCGGTCAGTCAAGTCACGCGCTAATCAATCACTCTTCTTTCTCGGAGACCTTTTTTCCACGAGCGGACAGGTGGGATGGCCGGCCGTACGGAAGCCGGTGACGGATAGCGGACGTACATTATCCCGAACTGTCATCGATTTATGAACCCTGCGATAGTGCAGGGCTGGTCCTCGATAACGCCGTGGAATGGAGGTTCGATCGCGTCGAGAGAGGTTGGGATCTCCTGCCTTTTCGCCAATGAGTTCCGAGCCTCTCGCCGGTCCAGATCTCCGAGATTAATAGGAGCTAAGATCCAAGACTCTAATTAGAAATTAAATAGAGTAACGTGTTCGGGACCTAATCCGACTGCTACCAATAAGGGTCGATGTGCCACGTAGTCTGAACTTTTGGAGTATCGATGTTCTTTTTGCGAGTTGCGATGGAGTCAGAGATTCCATTCCGTTTAATTATAAAATTATGTCGGTATTTCAGTAATTGGATAGAAACGAAATATACATGTAGAGGGTAGTTTTGGAGATTTATTGTAGGAAACTGCCTCTTTTCAAAGACCAGGAAGGAATCGTGGATATATACGCGTCTTTCTTCCTCTCGATTAGGAGTGCACCCGCAGGTGCACTTGCATCGGTGCAAGATCAATACCGTAACTGGTCGGCAGGCAAGAGCCGGCACTTACCGCTAACCGCTGATTAACGTTTAGCCGTGATCCGCGAGCTCGTTACCTCCGGGCCCCCTTTCGCGGCCTTTTACTCGCAATCGGCGCGAGAAATCCTCAAAAGAGGCATTATCACGCCCTTTTCGCAGTCGACTCGATTCTCATTAAGACGACCGCCCTAATTGCTCTCCGTCCCCGTAAATCGCGAGCCCCTGGAACGACCGATTACCCTTATCGGGCAAAACGGACGGATCCCCCGGAGACGTCTCGCAAATTACGACGAGAATCGCGAATTCCCCATAACCCTGGGAATCCCACGTGCGAGCGCTAATTTCCCATAATTTCTCAAATTCGTTTCAAGAAATTCGTTTTCAAACGGCGAGCGACCGTTCGCTCGAAATGTCGTACCTTGGTTCGTCGTCCCGATGTCGGAAAGTAGTACTAAACAAGGGCGAGGGTAAACTCGGATGCAAGGGAAAGGACGAGCGTAAGGACCATATATCCCTTTAACGTCGTCGTTGGAAGTGCCGGGCCCGTAGTGGGCCCGGGGTTGGTCAGGGGCGCCCGGGGGTGCGGGGGGCCGGAGGGCCCCGGAGCGGCGCTCGGCTCGCCCCCGACTCGGCCGCAGCCTCCGCTCAGTCAGTGGCCGGCTCCCGTCCGAGGAGGTGGTGTGCGCGGCGAGCTCTGTATTCCCGCCCTGCCGATCTAGGATTCCGGCCCCCGGCCCAGGAGGCCCCTCGCATCGGGAACCATGACCGCCAGGAACACGTGGTTAGTCCAATGTCCAATTAGTCCGGTGCATGCGATACTCTTGTACCTCTATTGTCTCCCTATAATTAAAACATCAATTGCAAATTAATAATTAACCCGTTAACAGGCCAAAGTAAGTAACTCCAATTGTAGATTTTTTAAATTGTAATTTCAGAGCCAAATTATATAATTGATACTCAAGTTTTTGTAGGTATCAATTTTCTTTACTTTCCTCTTTCTCGTGGAGTTAATCAGTTTAGCCCGTGAACGGCTCAACTGGCCTTCGTATAATTGCGAAACACTCCTCAAGCGATATATCATGTGTATTATGCGCGTTTGTATTTGCGTAATTTAATTTTTTAATTCAGATTCCGCGAATATTTCGGATTGTTTATTCGATTTGTTGACGGTGTAGTTCGCACCAGCGCCCGGGCGCTCATGAGTGCTGGACCGGTTTTGAAAAATGTTTGGAGGACGAAGGAAGCGATCCGCCGCGTCTGGACACCAGGCGCGGAGGATTCGCCTCTCGCCCTTTCGGGCCTTCCGAGAGTTCGGCAACACGTGAGTCCAGGGCTCGTGTAACGACCATCGGTCCAGCAGGCGGGAGAAGAGAGGACTTTCCCTCTGGGACTCGCGGTCTCACGGCGGGAAGCCTCGCGCTCTTAGACGCCTGGTCACACCTTCACCGAATCCCTAGATTTTTGTCCTTTGCTCCTCCCTTTACTCCTCTTAACGAGAGCATTTACGCTCCATAAAAAAAAAAAGATGCCTTAAACCTTGATCTCACGATTTCTATCAATTATCGACCTATCGCGACTCTTGTTCCATCACACGTATACCGTGATTCGGAGAGACGCAAGGTACAGATAACATAGTTAAATCGCGGACCGATTAACCCTGAAGAGCGCCCCCCCCCCTAATTGGGCAACTAAAGCCGCGATAAAATTTAATTACGGTGACCAGTTTGGAGGGCAGGGCCGTGATCCGAATCTGCCCGATGAAACCGTATATCAAGGTGACTATTACGCTTATGTCGAGTTGTTCGAGCGTGCCGCACGGTAAAGCATACCACGGTAATATATGGTATTTTTTGTTAGGACGGGGTGCTCGTTACGAGCGTCATACGTCGGGTCCGGGGAGCGCTAAATTTACCGCCGGCCGTACCGTAAATATTATCATGTCCTGCCGTGACCAGGGAAACCGCTGGTCACTCAATTTTAGCCCGGCGGTATTTTTTTCCAGATCCTTTTTCTTGATTTCGCGACATAGCGCGAGTAGAGTCCCGAGGGAAGTTTCCTAGCGGGGACTCCGCGAACGTTCGGTCCGAATCGCTAGTCTTGGAAAGGCCGCTACATATCGAATAATAACCACCTGTAGAGGATAAAGGATCGCCGCCTTGAGTCGTTTCTCTCGTCGGCACCGCTGCTCGTTTAGGGCCTTTACGGTGGCAGGACAATGGCTTATGTTAATTCCCGTGCCTTCGAATAGGACTTCCTTCGCATAGGTGCGATTAGCCGGTGCAAGATCCAGCCACACCGTCCTCGATAAAGACATCCCCGAGACCGCGGTTTTGTGGGGAGTCGGCTTATTTATCCTCCAGGACGAACGGTCACGCTCTATAAATCGAGTATACATGCCCCGGGAAAATTGCTACTCGCTCGAGCAGACGATAATGATATCCTACTCGATACCTTCGATTGGCACGGAACGATCGTCGTCGTACTTCTTGATTAAAGAACTCTTTTTCGACGTAATGTCGCGGCCATCTCGCGTCAGGTGAACGTGTTTATTGAAGCCGCAGTCGAAGTTTAAGCCCCATTTGGAACCTGCGGTTTCTAAGTAAAATTTACGCACGTTTAGTAAAATCCTATTTCAATTAGGTCCTACATTCGACCTTGTACGCCCTGTTAATTAATACGAGCTAAGTCGAGGGGTATTTCCTTAGGAAATTGTATATTTTAGTGCTCGAAATCACGTGAAAATCAGCTGGAATCGCAAGAAGGCCGAACGTAATTTATTACCGAATCGCATTGTTGATTATTATATTAAATTAAAAGCAATCGGTTTTCAATGAAGGAAAAATTGTTTTCACTGATTTCCAAGTGAATAGCTTCTCGAGTTAAGTCCTACTTTAGGCTTTCACGTAGACAAAATGAAAACCGCAGAAGTATCTACCACTTTTAAGGTCTAAAACGAGCCCACAATTATTTTTAAAATTCGTCAAATTATCCTTCTTTATATTACTTCAAAATCCGTGGGGAAAAAAAAAAGAAATAAAAACCTGTAATTGGAGGTTTCAAGTCGGATTAAAATTTTTTACTCGGGACTCCCCGCGGAGATCCCCGTCCTCATGAGAAACGGCTTCGGCGGTTCTTTGTCCTAAGTACGCGAAATGTTCCTTTTTTGCGTCAGTTTTCACGAGGAGCTAATCCGTGCCTCGGTAGGTATTCGGTTTCGCTCGTGCGTTATCGAATCCCTCAAAGGGAAGGACGAGGCGCAACGACGGCGAATCGAGGAGGGATCCTCCTTCGGCATTTTTTCTCCTTTACCCTGTCGTTCTTTTTCCTACTCTCGTTTGCTCGCGCGTTTCGCTCCGTCGAGTCGATTTCTCGGCGCTAACCGTGCCGGAAGTAATATCGCGGCGGGAGAGACCACAGGAATTCGAGGGTATTGCTCGCGGCCCGTAGGTGCGATTCTCCAGTATTTGGCGGGTTATTTCCGGTTGCGAGGTAAGCCGTTATTTCTGGTACACGCGAACGGGCAGCCTCTCCGCCGTCTGCTCGTTAGAATCGGCCTATTTCGTTCGTTCGGAGCTCTGGAACGATAAATTACTTGACCGCCCGCGTTTGTTACGGGCCTCGTAACCGCACGCGCGTCTTTGCCGCGGCCCAAATCCGACCCGTCGAAAAGCGCGCTCGACGTGGAATTTCTGCTCCCTACCGCACGGACTAACGAGAGGCAGAAGGGGAACTCCGTTTCCTCGCTTGTAGAAACGTATAACGATGGTTGATTTAAACCACTTTGATGCCACGTGACGGTACCACCCAGGGGCACAGTCGCGCGGGGTATCCTACAGGGAACCATAGGCCCCCGTTAAAATTCTGCATCGATTCGCAACTTTCATTGAATTTTCTTTTAACTTCTCTCTCTTTTTTTTTTTTCTTTTCTTTTACCTCATTACTTTAGCGAACTTCGTACTCTACGTACGCAACTTTCATTGAATTTTGTTTGACTTCTCTCTTTTTTTTTCTTTTACCTCATTAATTTAGCAAACTTCGTGCTCTAGCGTTGCATTTGCGTTTCACCCGTACTGTGGAAGATCACTTGCGAATGGTCTGGTGAAATTGAAGATCAACCCTTTTCGAGCGGAAAGCGTCGAGTGAGTTTGTGTTGCGACTTACGTCCAACGGGTGCCACGTGGAGGACATCTTTAACCCCTTAACGCACAGATTTAAAAAAAAAACCGGCAAAAAAAAATTTTTTTTTAATGTAAAAAAAAACACGAACATTGTCTTGGCAAAAAAATAAAATTCTGGATTATATTCGAGGGTGAAATGAAAAATTATAGTAGCATAAAATACAACGCCGCTCGAATTATCTCGAGTGTGCACAGTTTGGCCTTTTTAGCGCGCTCGAATTAACTCGAGCGCACAAGTTAAGGGGTTAAGCGCTCAAACATTTGACTGTTCATTTTGCATTATTTCTTATTAGCAATAGGGGCAGTTGTGGGAATAAATATGTAGGAGGCTCAGGAGCGATGTAGTAAATTCGACGTGGCAGAATGGTTAATCTCCTCGGTAAGTCTAATAGGACCGATTCGAGGGCGAAGACTTCTTCTAGAGGGAGAGGCAGGACCGACGACGACGGTTTGTCGTGACTAGGTCCGGTGGGTCTTCGGAGGATTGGTTGAATATGAGACGCGGTAACGATACCCGAGAGCGTGTAATTGTAAAATCATGCCGGGGGCTAATAAGAGAGGTCGTCTGGCGCCGCTTTGAAGTAGCCGGCTCGAGGCTAGTGTCCACCTTACGGCGAGGTATTTGGTCGGAGTGCACCGACTGCAAGGCCCAGATAAAGTGCAGCGGCGAAGGGGAGCTCGGGGCCGAGTTTGTACGCTAGGGGCGTTTATCTGGAGGCGGCCGAGCAGCGAGCACCGCGTATCGCCTCGACGCTCGTCGGTATCGTCGCTGATATCGTCGCCGGCCCCTTGTGCCGCTGCTCCACTTTTCATACTCTGGACTCTCCTCCCCATTCCACTCTTATCCGGACCAAAGGGAATTTACTCGGCTAGAAATCCGGAGACTCGGTCGGCCGACCCGGTCTCGACGGAGAGAGCATGGCTTTCCCACTCACGGGGGACTTGCGATCACGCCTCCGCACCGGAAGTACAAGATGGACCAGGAGAACTCGATCGAGTTCGGTTACATATCGGGCGCGCAAAATTCGACTTCGAGCCTCTCCATTCTCCCTATCTCTCGAAATGTCTCCCCTGGGCCTCATTGCGGGGAGGATTCCTCTCGGACGCGTCTAAATTAATCGCTTCGCCGACAATATGTGGATGGAAGACCATTGCTCCACTTTCCAAACCATGGATCCCCCCGTTTCGCACTTATCCGGGTCAAAGGGAATTCATTCGGCTAGAAATCCGAAGACTCGATTGGTCGCAAAGAGAGGATGTCTCCCCGACCTCCCGGGAGATTCGCGGTTACGCCTCTCCGCCGGAAGACGGACTACGAGAACTCGATCGAGTTTGGTTACACGTCGAGCGCAAAACGCGAGTTTCAAGCCTCCCGATTCTCCCTATCTCTCGAAATCTTGCGACCCAAACCCCGTCGCGGGAGGATTCCTCTCGGACGCGTCTAAATTAACCGTTCCGCCGACGATACGGGGATAGAAGACATTCCGCCGGCCCTTTCCTTTCCTCGAGTCGGCGGGACCCGATCGGATCTAAGAACCACCTCGGTAGCGCATAATTCGTTTCCGCTGGATCCCAGGGAGGAAGAAGGCGCGCGAGAGGCTCCTTCCCTCGTAGATCACTGGATTTACCTGAAGCCCTTTCTTCCCCGCTCCGAGGTCACGCCTATCTACGCGGGACAAAAACCCCCAAAGACAAACCCTCGAAAACAATTCGGAAGTCTTCCATTCAGGGTGGACGCGAATCGCCGCGTGAGTGGCGCGGATCGGGCGATATATATTCCCTGTAACGAGGCCGGCGAGCACCTCGCCCGCGGGCGCCCTTAGGTCGGCAAAGCTCCCTGAGGATTTTTTTCTGAAAGTTTAAACCTTAAACTTTAAAGGCCATTTCGTCGGGCGCCGTACTCTCTCCCCTCTCACCCCGTAAAACCGACCCCACGCGGAGGCTTAACCTTCTTTTTCCCGGGCGTTGCGTCACCACCGTGGATCGTCGAACTCTCGGTCTCTCGAGTGCCTTTAAAATCTCCGGAGCCTCGTGACGGCCGCGAGTATGCGCTCTCTCTCTCCTGCGCCGGCTCTGTGAATTATAATCCGACATTGGAAGACGAAATGCAACCGCGATCGCTCTTCTGGTCGACCCTCGAACGAGGAGAAGGACTTGGCGATGGTACCAGCGTGCGGAATCAACGCGCAACCATTGAGGTACCATCGTGGTACCGCCGCGGTACCATCGCGGTACCATCGCGGTACCATCGCGCAACCATCGCGCAACCATCGCGCAACCATCGCGCAACCATCGCGTACTCTACCCCTCGGCACGGTATTGTTTGATCACGGTAATTACGCGGAGCCGTGCAGGCAAATGCCCGCGCAAGAAGGGCTTCGTGCAGAGCGCTTCGTAAAGGATCTCTCCTCCTCGGCGCTCTTCGCTCCTAGACAATCGAAAGAGAGGATCGACGGAGAGTAGACGATTACGAGGGGGAGAGGAAATCCGCGCATTCGGAAATTTTCGTATACCGCGTTCAAATGGTGAAACCCGAGGTGGAATTTATTTTCGGACCGGCTGCGTAATATTCGGGGTATGCGTGACGAATCGAGTCGAAATTTCAGCTCAGCTTTGAACCCTGTGTCTTAGATTTTTACCAACAAAAATATCGGCGCCGCCTCGGACTTTTTCCCCGATAACGATGTAAATAACTGAGAATTACGTTATTAACCTCACCACCTGATTAGGGAGGTTTTAAGGAAGACCGCGATATTCATGAAATTTCAGTTTTCATAGAAAAAATGTGTCCTCGGTTCTAGCCTGGGATAAACAAATAAAAATCATTGTCTCAAAAATGAAATTTCACGAGCGTCATGTTCTTCCTTAGGGACTTCAGAATCACGTGCTGAAGTTTCTAATAATTCGGTGCACCCAGTTTTATAAATATTTCAAAATATTAAACATATATAATGTCCATTTTATAGCACGTTAATGACGCGAGTGTCGGGAAAAGTAGAACTTTCCGGGCCAAAATTCTGATTCTGCTTAACTCGCTACGCTCGCAAAACTCTAATTGCAGGCCTTAAATGGGTTTTGACGCGATAATCCCTAGCGTTGGATCGATCCCGGTCCGACGCCCTTTTCGAGGGTAATTGGCTTTTGCTCAATTTGCGAGCAATCGAGCACGGGTGTAGGCGCGATCTTCGGCGAGAGCCTCCCGCGTGGACTGGCCTACGATTCGGCCTCGCATAACGGCCTCGCTAAGCGGTCGAAGCGGCAAAACGGCTGCGGAAGGGGAGGACAAAAAGGGATTGCATCCTTCGGGCTTTACGAGCGCGCGCGCCGCCGCCACCGCGTGCGTCTCGCCGGGGATTTATGCGACGATTCCGCAACGCGGAGGTCCCGCGTCCACCGCGAGGAGGGACTCGTCGAAGTCGGTTTTAAGATCGCCAGTCTCCCTCTCGCGGACGCACGCATCAATGGCCGCTTGTGGTCTGAGACTTCCTTCGGACGCGTAAAACGTCCTTTACGTTTACGTTTTACCTTTACGATTCTCGAGGCGATGCGGAGAAATTTCTCATATCCAAAAATTTGTCTGTATAAATGATTATAGAAATTGACATTTTACGGGTATCGGTAACTTTCTTAAGGCCTCCGAGATTAACGCGGTAAAATCTCACATAATCCCGTGCACTCATTCCGGAGAAAAGTTTCATATTCGAATTCAAGATCTTCGGATCCCACTTTCATGTCACATTAAGGTTAGAGGTGGGAGGATAAGTAGGGTCAAAATTTCGATTCGGTTGGGTCGTGATTCCCAGGTGGACGGAGATCTTCCTGCGGGAAGGAGCGGAGCGGAAGGAACGCCACAGCCAGGAGCCGGCAACCTGTTGCTCCGACTTTTGTCCGCGCGGATCTCGCGGGTGCGCGTGCCGGCCGGAAGTACCGTCGACGAGTCGTCGTCGAAGACCGACGGACGGCTACGTCCATGTTCTCCTGGTGGCTCGCGGTTTGGAGACGCGTCGCGCTCCGTCGTTCCACTCTCAGTCTCTCTTCTCGTTGCCCGATCCTCTACCGGCTACTGGTCTCTTGATCGCCTCCACGTTTCACCGGAGGAGCGCCTTTCCTTTCCAAGGACCCTCGCACTCGCACCGGTGAAACCGGAACCGGCGCCGGCTATTTCGCCGGAAACACTGTAAATAAATGAGAATTCGTTTAAAATAGTTTAAAACACCGCTTTCGACAAATTAGTCGTCGCCGGCCCCGTGCATGGTACCTTTCACACGTATCTATGGTTGAACCAACACAAATTCTATTCATTCAACGAAATATTTTTTCGCGGGTGGACAGGATTGGCGATTACTGAATTACGTGGGCAAGCTATCATTTATTTACATTATTTCCGGAAAAACACGCCGATTTTGCCGGTGCGGGAGCAGACTGTTACCCTTCTCGTTGCCTATTCCATGTCTCGCACGGTCGACGGTTAACTTCATGAGAGATCGAACAGATTCTCGAGCAAAGTTTCGAGCAATAGATCTTCGAATCCTTGGAATCGCACCTTGCAAACGGAGGCGATTCGCGATTCGTCCCATCGAGTTTGCGAGACGGACAGCGTTTCGATTGCCGCGACTCTCCCGCCGCTTCCTAGTCGACGTAAATACTCTTTTGAGATCCTGAGTCACGAGCTGTAAAGACTCTCGAGCGAGAAAGTTTACGGGACGTCTTGAGGAGAGTGGCCAAGAGTCCCGGAGAACCGTCCCTCCCTCTTGCTCCTACAAGGGCCGCTTCCCCGCGGGCCGAATTTCAAATTCCGGATTCCAAATTCCGAATTCGGAATTGGCCGCGCGCGCGGGCTCGTCCCGGCGGAATGCCGGACGAAAAAATAACCAACGACCAGTAGGACGCACCGTGCCGGGGAGTTTAGAGGGAGCCCAGGTCTTCGTTTTGCGGTCTGAAAACCGCACGGCAGACGCTCTTCGGTCTGGCCGGGACCACTCGACGGCATCCCGCGATTCGAGGTCGATATCCCTACCCTTGGACCTCTTTGCATCGACCTTCGAGTCCAGCGGTTTAACACGAGATTCACCTCCGATCCGCTTCTTCGACTCGATACGGGGGCGGGAGATACGACATGCATTTTTAACCGACCCTTAAGAGGACTCCAAAGTGGCATCCGAGGGTGGCCAATCATTCGTGAAACTTTTCTCCAAACCGAACTTACCGAATTCTCTCAAACTTCATGATGTAAATATGGAGGCTATGAGGAAGGTCCCTCCATCCATAAAATTCCATTGTTTAATAAAAAGACATCTGTAAACAAATTTAAGAAAAATTGGAATTTCGTGGGGGGTCAGGATCTTCCTTATAGCCTCCGTATTCACCTTGCAATGTGTGATACGGTTTGGTAAATCCTGTTCGGAGATACATTTCGTGAACGATCGGATGCCACTTTCACATCACCTTAACGAATCTCTACCCTCTATCTACCCAGAGAGTGAAGTAGAAACTGGTACAAGCACCGTAAAAAGTCACCGTTAATTCGAATCTCGTCTTGGAAATTTCCCAGGCGTGCTGGAGTTCTCTCGACGGCGGAAGAATTTCTTCTCGGGGAAAGGAGCGCGGTTTATTTCTTTCTACACTTCGTTGCTCTTCCAGGGTAAAAGCAGCCTCCGCTTAATGTATACACGAGAGATTGGACGTGCTCCCTGATGCTCGGCGCGACGAGATCGTCTTATTGAAAACCTTACTTTCGATGGAGCCGTAAAACCACCGGGGACGGGAAAGAGGACCGAAAAAGCATAGAACGAAGGTCATGACTTCTCCCGTCTTGTTCCCGAGAGACGCGTTTCCGTCAAGGGTGAGAAATTGAGGGTTGTAAGGGGCACCGTTTCGTATCCGGTTTCATGCCGGAAGTTGTGAGGAGGCTCGTCAGTCCTTTTTTCAAGGACCTCCGGTCAACGTTCGCGGTGCTCTTCGGAAAAAGGGATTGAGATGCGGCTAGTCCCAATTTCGTGTTTTCTATGCGTCACGATATTTTTGGATGCGTTACAAGTTTTCCCTTTTCTTTCTTTTTCTTGGCTTGTCCCTCGGGACAATTATCCGAGGGTCTCGACCACGCGTATAATTACAGCCGAGAATTTCCTGGCAGCTTGCATCGGACACCTCTGATCTTAATGCTCGATCACTTCTACGAATGGTATCGAACGGCGCCTATGACTTAGAAATATCGCTTTCGCATGCGAGATATATGCATACGCTTAAGGTGATACGAAAGTGGCGTCTGAGGGGTCCCGTTTATAAAACTTTTCTCCGAACGGAGCGTATCGAGTCGTTTGAAATCTTATCACGTGAATACGAAAGCCTTATGAAGAGTTCCGGTACCCCTGAAATTTCATTTATCATTTTAAAATTATGTCCAATCATTTTTATTCCATTTTTTTTCCTTCCAAGAATTGAAATTTCACGGGTAGTAGACCTTCCTCGGGACGTCTACGTTCACGTGGGAACAATGTCGAGAAATTCGGTTCATCCAGTTTGCCGGAAAAGTTTGATTAACGATTGACCTCCTCGGATGACACTTTTATATCGCCTTAAATAGATCTCATGATTTATGCGAGTCGGATGGATTTGGGCGTTTTCATGGGGTTTACACGGTTCGCGGCGTCCCTTCGCGCGTCTTCTTCCGTACATTCGTTATCTGGGACAGTGGGACCTGCTCGCTGAGGAATGCCCAAGACCTCGTCCCGGTGATCCCACACGTGTCCCTATTCATCTCCCATGGACCAACCCTCTTACCTCCCCGGCTCTCGTGCACGCGCGTGCATCCGAGGGATACATAACGGGTGACCTTTTCTACGGATACCTCGAGTCCCGAGGAGCAGCTTCTGCTTGCCTTCCCGTTGTCCGTAAGCGGATCGCGCGGTAGCGTCGGAAGCTCGACGTCGGTGCGTCGTACCTGTGCCCACGGCCCATTTATGTAAATCCGGCTCGATTCTTGGAGGGCTCGGGACTCCGCTCGAGAAGCAGTCTTCTCTGACGATTATAGGACGAAAGGGCCAACCTAGAGCGTCTTATCCGGCGGATTAACTCGGTCTCTAACGCGGAGAAAGTAAATCTCCGAAATCCTGCGTACAAATCAACCTCGACGTCCCGTCGCCTCGGAAGGGAGTCGCTTTGACGCTCGTATTTCGGGAACGCTCGGTCGGATTTTCAGTTAATCTCTTTTGTACAGACGTAACGTACCGAGGATCCACGCGCGTGAATTTACGTTAGGGGAATGGTAATAAGAAGCGAGCAGGGGATTTGCGAACTATCGTACAGGACTCTTCCAGCTAGCATGAAGATAGTTGCTCTGCGAGCGACTTATGGTGATATGAAAGTGGCGGCTGAGGAGTCAATCGGGACACTTTTCTCCGAATTGGGTGTACCGAATCGTTTCAAATCTTACCACGTGAAAGTGAATGGGCATAAGGAAGGTCTTGACTTTTCTCATGAAATTTCATTGTTTATACAAGATAGAAAAAATGTGTATAAATAAATGTTTAAATAAAAATTGTAATTTCATGGGTGGCGGAACCTTTCTTAATGCCTTCGTATTCACATTGCGAAGTTTCAAACGATCTGTTCATTTTTCGCGCATTCATATCACGGGAGTTTGCTCATCTGATTTCGTAACCATCGAGGGAAAACGCGACAGCTTTGGACTAAGAGTATGAGAGAAATATCTCATATTTTCACTATGTACGAGTCACGGGATAACCTTTTTCTGCTCTTCTGGGTGTCTAGTGGATTACTCGCAGAGACATTCGGTCGTCTTTTCTGAGGATTTCCACGGGAAATCCGCCACTCGTTTTCGAGCGGTTCTTGGAACAGGCAAGAGGGAAGGGATGAAAAACGAAGTAAAAAGCGAGGGAAATTGGACGGTCCGCGACGGGGCTCGGAAAGCGGCGAAACAAGCCTTTGATACTCACCGAGGCCCACCTACAACGGAGCGTCCATATTACCCCCGAAATCCCTAATGGTCGCGATCCGTCAACGTCCGACCGCGACTAAGATGGATGTCCGCCGAATCTGGAATTAATTCCTCCATTCGTCGGGACCATTAGAACGCGGCCGTTAAAATAGGACCGAGCTCTCGTTATTGTCCGATGCGCCGGTACGGACGTCATTTGCGGACGAAGAAAATCGTTTACCTTCATTATGTTTAATATCAGAGTCGCGATGCACGGCCCTCGGGTCGTTTGGATTTTCGTTATTCTCGCGGAAAAGCATCCCGGGGGTATCTCGGTTGCGGTTTCGCCTTGCAATGATTTTTTGTCGAATTTACCCCGCAAACATGCGAGGACGTCGTAAACTACCCCCGCCTGCAGCTACGCAGCGGCGTCCCGATATTCCGCCTCGAACCGCTCGGATTTTCATCTCGGCGGAAGAGTATTTCAGCGGGTCGGTTTCCGCATGCGGGATTTGCACCGATCGTGGCAGATCCGTGGCTCGATTGCCGCTTAATCTGTAATGGAATCCGCCGCGGTAGCGGCGGAGACGCGGAAACGTCGCGTCCTCGTAACGAGGGTCCGAGCGGGGTACGTCGACGGAAATGTACGTACTTCCGCGCCGTAAAGCAAGAGCTGGCCATAATTTTCGCGCATATCGCGGCCTCCGCTCCGGTTCGACCCTTTTGCTCTCGTTTTTCCCTCTTTTGCCCCGGCCGAGGAATCCTCCATTTTCCGGGCCGAACGATTTCCCACCCGGGGAAATTTACGCCCGACTGTTTGGCCCGCGCGCCAGCTCCCGGCATCGGACATCGATCGTACGTAAAGCCGAGAACAATGCCGGGGAACGAGTCGGACCTACTCGCGAGGGAGTTTCGCGAGTTCGGGGAGGGAGTCGGCAATCGCGAAGTAATCGTAAAGTCCCTAGGTGCGAGAGAGCGCCGGAAGAGCCGCGAGTGGAAAATCGCGCGTCGAGAGACGCGAGCTGGGAACGAGGAGGAGGGAGTACTCGCGCTTCCGCTCCTCGCCGGGAGTATTTAACGTCCCCATTGATCAGTCTCAGGACTTTTACGCGTTTGCCGGTCCCCTCTGAGAGAATGGGTCTGCGGTTCTTCTGCGGTTTTCGCACCTCCGACCCTCGTCGACGGTCCGCGGCGCGAACTTATCGCCGGTTTATGCAGCTTCCCTTCGAATTCTGGCGTCACTCTGTTTGGCATTTTTTCTTTTCCGGGAGCTTCGACGAGTCAAGTGTTTCCTTATTCGCCGGTTCCCAGACTCCGAAGAGTCGCGTTTCCGTATACGCGGTGCATTAGCGAGGGCGCGAGAAGAGGGACTCTTCTGTCTTGGGGTGCATCGTGGGGCGGTGTTTTACGCCTTTTCGGACCTACGAAGTGGCTCAAATTCTCTTTTTCCTTCTTTATGAGACTTTCTCCCGCGTTTAAACGGTTAGTAGGGAAGTCGATGAAAATTCGGATTGACACGGTTCCCCTGTCGCGTTTTCGAGGAGTAGTGTCGAGTGAAATCGGCTTTGTTCTTGCCGTTGCACTTTTTGCAAGACCAAGGCTCGAGTCTGTAGGTGAGTTTGGAAAATGCAAAAACAGGTACACCATGGTACTTTTGGTTTTGGACGTGCATTTGCTCATCACTCCCGAAGAATCCGTATCCCCGAAGTTTCCGTATATGCGATGCATTAGCGAGGGCACGAGAAACGAGAAAAGGGATTTCTCGTTTGGGGTGCACCGAGAGGTCGTCTTTTAAGTCTTCCCGGTTCACCGGAACGACTCGAATTCCCGTTTTTCTCTGAGCCTTTTTTTCGCCTCATTTAAACGGTCAGCTGGAGAGTCGAGGAGACAGGTCGACGCTGTTCTCGCATAGAAATCCAGTGGGCAGTCGTTAAAGCCGGATTTACATAGTCGGTTGCATCACCGACGACAGCCACCTGTGAACGCCGGGATCGCGATCGGAGACTCATTCATTCGGAAACCAGTATTTTGCTTCTGGATGTGTCTCGAGGACGCGCCTCCGGTCCCGTTTTCATTCACTATGCGATCGGTGTCGCGATCGCGTTTGCGACTGGGTTTTACTTCCGACGATTTGGAGAGACCCGATACCTATTGGGCTAACGTTCACTCGGCCTTGCCCAGAAGCAACTAAGTCCACCGACCGAATGTTTTTACTTTTTTTTTTCTTTCAAAATCCTTAAAGTGTCCGTTCGGTCCTTGAATCGAGCCATTCAAATCCTGAAGAGGAAAACTACTCGATATGACCGGGTGTAATAATTTACGATCGGTTCCTCCTGCCGGAAGGTCCTGCATATTCATGTTTCGCCGTTGACCTCGAGAGACGTACTCGGTGCAACGTTCCCCTTCCCCCATATTTTTTTCTTTTTAAATAAACAAAGTTAATATTTGGAAAGTTCAGTTTACTCAGGACGATTCGCTCGCGGCACGTAATCGCGTCCATGGTTCATGCAAATCGCCTGGTCCCCTCGCTCGCGGCACTTGGATTTATGCTAAGAGGTACGCGAGTGATTTTAAATTAAGATTTAAGGAAAAAATGGACGCGTGTTTATACACAGCATATTCCTGCCCACTCGAGGCGTTTAAACACCGGGAAGGACGGTCGTGGGCTTTAAGGCGGTATGAAAGTGGCATCCGGGGAGTCAAGTGTTTATAAAACTTTTCGCCGAACTAGGCTTACTGAATCGTTCGAAACTTTATCACTTGGATGTGGAAGCCTTAAGGGAGGCCCTTGCACCCATGAAATTTCATTTAGAAAATTTTGTTTACAGGCATTTTCAAAGTGTATGAAAAAAAAAAATGTAATTTCATGATTGCCTTTCTTATAGCCTCGATATTCATGTTGTAAAGTCTGAAACGAGATCCTTTACGTGCCTTTTCACGTTACTTTAAGGACGTTGAGCCGGTTCGCATTTGGGACTCGGGAGTTCCAAAGTGACCGACGATTACCCGGTCACTTGCCGATGAATGGCCGTTTCGTCTTTTCGACAGAGGTCTTCCGAAGTGACCGACGATGACCCAGTCACTCCTCGATGAATGGTCGGACCGTCCTTCGGAGGAAACGCACCGTTCACTCGATTCGTCGCGGGACTTCTCGTCAACCTCCCGTTGCTTTTCTTCTGCCTTCGTAGTTTCCGCGAGAGAGCGCGCAATTGGCTGAGAATTAATGCACGTTTTACCACCTCCGGAAAATAGAATTCATCAGACATGCAGGGAAAGACTTCGTCTCGGGGTGGACGTCTCCGCGGTAACGTGCCTCCCGTGTCTGACGTTTCTTCGCGGTAACGATCTTGTCTTACAAATTACTACCCTTAGGCAGGGGTACGGGATAGGCATGGGAACAAAATCCTCGATGTCGGCCGATCGTCGTCCGAGACTTCTGAGAACTAAGCAGAGGGAGGAAGGACTCCTCCCTCCTATCTCTCGGAGGAATCTCGAGGCCCTTTGAAGGGATTCCGGGACACCCGATGACGCTCGAAATTATATCCAACCCGGTCGGGCATCGATTAAGTCGTCTGCGCGATAATCGTTCCCCTTCCTCGCTCCTATTTTCTCTCCCTCCGTTATCGAAGATCGATCGATCGATCGATCGACCCGTCGTTAGGCGTTATTCTAAACGAGTTATCGTCCTTAGATGACTATCTCGAGGCGTTTATACGTCGTAACGATACCTTGAACATTAATCATTGAATCAAGAAAACGTTCTGTAGGACTCGAATCCATCGAGGGATGCGATGGGAAAAATGGCGGGTCAGGAACGATGTGGATAAACTCTCGTGGTATAAAGGTGTCCTCATTGAGCCCCTCAAATCGAACGTCTTCGAAAGTCGAGTACACTCGTGAGCGTTCGCGCCACTCGCGAGTGGAAGCGACGCGAGTAATTAGGCTAATTAATGTCCCATCTACGCCGGCGTTGCGGCGCCGCCCGTGAAACACGCTCGCAGGTGCGCTCGACGTCGGCGCGTGAATTGTGCCGCTACTGTCTTCATTAATTAGTATTTTGCCGGTCCTAACGCCAGATGCGAGATGGACGAGCGCGAACGAGGGAGGTACGCTCTTCCCCGGTTGAATTGTCTATCCTAGGTGAATCTTTAAATCTTCCCGTCTTTTGATCATTTAATTTCCCGAGAGAAATTTCACTCTCGTTTAGATCACTGAGAACACCGAGTATTCATTTGTTTTGCATCGGAACCTCGAAGTCCTCTGAACGTGTAGGTTTTCGAGTCGGCGCTTGAAAAATCAAGGAATAGAATAAAAAGGTTATGCATCATTTTATTCAAATTAGGCCTGAAGAAAATGACTAGACGGCGAAAAAAGATGGAGCTAAGCCAAGTGGGAATATATTAGGAATATGATCTCGTTGCATTTATGGAACGTAGTTTTATGAAATACGTAAAGCTTAATATTAATATTCATGTTAATTATTTATATAAAACTGTATTTTTAGGGGTGAAGGTCGGATGAATATTTTTAAATTAAGGTTTTCCAGGTTTAACCATGCTGTGATGCTCGTTTGGACCCCGATTCTTGAACAATAGAGACAATTGTGCTTTGGAGGTTCAAACGAGACCTATTTTGTTAAAGTTTTTTTTGTCTTAACCGTTTGAGTCCTAGGGGGTATTGAAAAAACACTGTCGAAGAATTCCGAACAGCGCAACCGCGCTTTCTCTAAATGAGTACGAGAAGACCTAAACAGCGCGATAGCGTTTTGTTTATTTTATGTCGATGAATCCCACTCTGCGCGATAGCGTTTCTTGAATTGTAAGATGTATTATTTACACCCTTGCGTTACGATTTAAATTCCAATAGCGCGTGCCATAAACAACAAAAGTGTCGGTCATACATCGGCCCATTTCACGGTTTGGCTGAACGTAACTTCTCATACGGTTTGTTTACATTTGGCCCGATTGACATACCACGTCTCTCACATGTTTTGTTCACGTTTGGCCCGATACATTTACCACGTCTCTCCCACGATATTGTAAGTTAAGAGGTTAAAAGAAGGAGCTGTGTAATGTACTTGGGTCAGTGAATCTGAGCGCGCGACTTTGACAATCGGTGGCGCACCGTCAGTTGTCCACAACGTTCGAAATGTGCTGGGTTTTCTCGACATAAAATCTGAACAGCGCGATCGCGCTGCCTGGGACTCAAACGGTTAAATTCTCGTTTTCTGTTCTAAATTGTAGGCTCATATGTGGTAGAATTTTTCACTCGGGTTCGCGGTCGGTCCTGCTCCTGGAACATCCTCGTGCGGGACCGGGACTCACGATCCGGCCGGCAATTAAAGAGAAACGCGGCCGTCGTCGGGATAGTCATCTTCGAGACGGTCTCCGGGACGAGCCTCGACCTCGCACGGTCGCCCTAAAAAGGCCCCACGTAAAAGCTCGGGGGATTTAATTACGGCGTCGCGGCGACGGGGCTTAAAAATAACGATCCCCGTTAATGCGGATCCCCGTGGCGCGATCTTCGTTTCCTGGTCGATTAATCGATCCGCCGCGTTTATTTGATCATCCGATGATTATTTCTCCGGTCGCTGCCCGCGGAACCCCCGCACGGGGGATCAACTTAAATATCCCTTGGCCAAAAATATATATCATCTGTTATGGATTTTATATCACGTTAACGCGAAATATTAGGCGTCCGATAATGAATTTCGATAAAATATGTTCCATGCCATATATGAGACAATATTTCATAATTTTGTTAAATACCGTTTACACGAAGAGGCAGTATATAGGAATTTTTTTTCTTTCCTAGCAGGATATGCGGGGATTTTTACATATTTCTTAAATGATGGACGAGACTGCTTTTTGGCTGAAGGATGTTTAATTTGACCCGCTGGGTCCGAGGCATATTATCGTAAGGTACGCTTGCCGGTCGCGGAATGTCATCAATTAATACAATTTAGGATATCGCCGTCCGGAGTGTACGAAAGGACATTACGATCGGAAGACGAAGTGGGAGGATTATTTAGCCGAATGCCAGCTGCAACCTCCGGTCGTTATAACGCGTCGCGAGGTGTGTACCTGCACGCGGAGTGGAGTGCGCATTAATAAAGCGAGCGAGGCGCGAATTAGTCCACCGTCTACCGGACTTGGAATATAAATATCCTCGAGTTGGTCTCGAGGGCGGGAGGCGACCTCGAGTGGTCTCCTTAAAAAAGGGAGCCGTGCATAAAGACTCGGGAGATTTAAGAAGAGCTCCGTCCCGCGATGCTTGCACTGGTCGTCCCGTCATTTCGCGATTGCGCTCCGGTCCCAACATTCTAAGGCAGATTCCGACACCCATGAAATTGTCTTTTTGACAAGAAATTACAAAAAGGAAAATGTCTATAAAAAAATTAGAAACAAAAAGGAATGAAATTTCAAGGGCGTCAGGACCTTCCTTGTAGCCTCCGTATTCACATTGTAAAGTTTGACACGATTCGGTACACCCAGTTCGGCGAAAAGCTTCACTTGACGCCACTTCCATTCTACCTTAACTTCATTGACGGCGCCGAGCCGGCGCGAGGATGGGTCATTCACTTTATTTCCGACAAGGAGTCGAGGGTTACGGCGTCCCTTTTCGAGGATCTCATCCTGCTGGGAGGCGCGGCTCGCCTCGACGTCTTCGACCTCAATGATCCCTCGATGAATGGGATTCCTGTCTCTGACTGAACGGGCCGTTTCATCGGCACTTGCCGACCTTATCTGGTGTCGGATGGTCGTCTTGGCGGGCCGATAACGACGGGGATTGCGAGATCACGATTGCTTCATTAGCCGAGTCGTTTGCTCGTGATTTTGCGGGACACCCAGTAAACCCTTCGGCGCCATTGTCGTGTTCTGGCGATGGCATGGCGCCGAGTCGCGGGCTCAAGCTCGGGCTTTCAAAGCGATGGATACGCAAGATGTCCTCTCGGCGATAATTCTCCCCGTGAAAAAATTTAGTAGGGAAATCCTTTTTACGATAAGGTCCCTGTCGGACTGACCTCGGGAATCCATAACAAGGATGTCTTCACGATTTCCTTGTTGGGGCCCTTTTGCGACTACTTAAGGAATAAATAATAGGAATTCCTATGCAACCTCCTTATCAGGGCCATTTTATGATTAATTAAGGAATAAATATAGGGAATCCCTATGATTTTTCCCAAGGCTTTAGCCAGGTGTAATAAGGGTATCTATGTCTGTAAAAATCTGCAGTTTTCCATTTCACCCGACCAAATAAAAGAATTAAAAATTAAATCTAACCAAATAAAAAAAAATTAGAAACTCTATTTTATTTAAGTGAATATTATTGGCTTGCCCTACTGAGAATGTCGGGTAAGAGACACGGGGCGACCCTGCATAATTCTCTCGCGATGCTCCCTCGAGGTCCGAGGAGGTTCCGGTGCCGGAAGCGGGCCAAAGATCCTGCCCTCTATCGGAGACTGCCTGCTCGGATTTCGAAATGTCGGCTCCTCGGTCATCCTCCTCGCTTTTTCAGGAAATCGGGTAAATTCCCGAGTCGGAATTTCGATCCTACATGCGCCGCAGAGAAAGATTTCATTGAATCAAAGAAATATGTCTGTGAATAGTACCGAAGAAACATTTGGATTATTCGAAGAATAATTATTTCACTACAATGACTCTTCGGAATGGCGACAATTTATTTGACTTTATTCGAGTGAAAGAATTATTCTTCGAGTTAACGAAATATTTCTTTGTTTCAGTGAATTATTTTCTCTCAGGGTAGAACGTGTAATAGAGTTTTTTAAATGGGGTTTAGGGGCATTAGGTTTTTCTCATTGGACCATCTGGTTCTCCGCGAAATAATATTTTCCGAGGTATTCGTCGACTCGTTAGGTTTTTTTCGTCGATTCCTCTGGGCCCCCCGCGACGTTTACGAGGCCCCATTAGGTCGCCGAGGGCGATTGGATCGATCGCCGGAATCCTCCGGGCGAGTCTCATTTTCGCCCGGGACGGGATCGTTCACCACCTCTCGAGTGAGTTTACGAGGGCCCCGACTGTCTTTTTCGACACCGATCGATCCTTCTATCCTTGGCGGGTCTCGACCAGCCATCGAGATCGCCGCATCTTGGCTAATAACAAGTCGGCACCTCCCAGTGCCTGCCCTCATGCCCGGGGCGGATCGGCGGAACGAAAAGGCGTCGGCCAAACTCGGAAATCGCTGAGAATTAGGGAGCTGGCAAGGTTCCGGGCATGCCGGCATCCTTAAAAGTGGAGGCCTTTCTCTTGCCCTCGTAATTCGCACCTCTCGATCGTGATTTGGAGGAATTACGTCGAGATTTAAGCCGTAGTCCTACTGAGCGCGTCGGATGTCACACGGCGCAGCGCGTCAACGCGTCGGAGGGCGAGAAACTATTCGTAACTGCGATGAAGCAACGCAGAGGGTTAAGGTGATATGAAAGTGGTATCTGAGAGGTCAATCCTTCGTTAAATTTTTCCCCAAAGTGAGTTTACCAAATCGTTTGAAACTTAGCAACGTGAACATGGAGGCTACTAGGAAGACACTCAGGATATTTCATTTTTTTTTTTCCTTTTAATTACGAACGCCTTTAATTTCTTTTATCGAGGTCTTCCATCCTTTGGACGGAACCGCAATACTAATATTGCACGTTAGAATTATGCGGGCAATGTGTTCAAAATGTTGAAGTAAAACTGTTCTTCTCCTTTGAAGCAGTACATTGTTTAATCTTGTTGCGCGTTTCTGCCGAAAACAGTTTGAGCATACGCATACGACTGATATTCATCTCGCACGTCCGCATTTTCGCATTAGCCACCCCGCATGTCCCATTTCCGTTTTGCTCGAAAACTGAGATGGTACCCCCATATGCAAGTGAAACAATTACGTAATTCTGCGTAAAAAATGAAGGGTGTCCATGGGTGTCAAGAGTTTCCTTAGGGCCCCCATGCTCATGTTGCAAAATGTCTAATGGCTCCGTACATCTATCCTGGAGAAAAGCTCCATAAACAATTGAACGCCCAGGTGCCACTTTCACGTTTAAGCGCCATTCTTATCGGTTTTTTTGACACCGGGTTTACGTGGGTCTACGTAAACGTGGTTTCATACGGAACCGACAGATTCGTCACGAGGAGGGCGATTCGTCGAATCAGAAGGTCGCAATTTGCACGAGAGGCATACGAGAGCTGACTTGGACGGGTTCGGAGAGGGGCGGATCTAAAATTAGTGATTATGGAGAGACGATGCGCAGAGTGGGGCCGTTTATTTTTTCACCAAACCCAAACGGTCGGAAGCCGGCGCACATGCCTTCCGGGAGACGAAACATACCGCCGCGGCTCCTCCTTTCGTTTCCTTCGCCGGACTCGCGATTGTTATTTCTTTTCGGTGCTCGCGGACCTCGAGGAGCTGGAATCACTCGATCGAGTACTCGCCAGAGGGAGCTCCACGCTCGATTAGAGATTTACTGCCGTCCGCCGACTTCCGGCCGGAAGCCGGAACCGAGGAGCTCGATGTATTACTACGGACTCCCCCTTCCCTCGTTTCCCGCCATTTTCCGCCATTTTCAGTCGTTTCTCCGGGGTTTCCTTCGTTTCCTTTCGTTCTCGGATCCTCCCTGTCGAAGTCGAGGCGATCCTCGGATATTCGATTCCGCCCAGGAAAAAAAGGTACGTCCTCTTCTCCTCGGAAAAAGGGAGAGGGGCAGAAAAGGCGCAAAGGAGAGAACCAAGCCGGAGGGCCGAACGTCTCGGCTCGTCGAAAATTCCTTTTATCGTTGCCGTAAATGCTTCGCGAACTTGCGCTCTCCTCGCTCGCGCTAAGCTTCCGGGCCCTCGGAGAGCTTTTGGATTTGCTCCTCGAAGGAGCAGGATTTAAGGGGATCGCTCGCGCAGGATCCATAAAACTTTCCGCCGAGCTGAGGAATCGCCTCGAGGAATCATAATTTCCTCCCCGAATCCGGAATACCGAATCTCGAATCCGCGAGGGACTCGCGGGAAATTATTCCCCTCCCCCTCTCTCTTTTTCCACGCGATAATTTTAAACCACATGTATGTCTCCGGGGTTATATTTTTGAGAGATTTAGTCTCTCTTTCTCCATGTTTTTTTTCCCCCGAGAAAGTATCCTTGAATACCTCGGTTTGTCGCGGCTCGGGTGACCGAGGTGGATCTTTGCAGCAGGATGCAGCAGGCTGCAATGGATGGTTCGTTGCCAACGGCGCCGATCGGCTAAGGCGTTTATACCTTTATGACTTTACGATCGCGCAGGAACGATTATTACACCCCTTGGGAATTTATTGGGTCCTAAAAGATGCTTCCCTGCTTGTCTTCGCGGAGGAAATGCATCTCGCGACTCATGCCGACGTCGCTCCTCCTTATCCGCGAACGGTCGGAGGATTGCTTTGATTTGGTGCCATTTGACTTCCTGGTCGACCAGACTCGTTATAGATTACGCTCAAAGGAATGGTAATGAACAAACTAGCCGTAAATAACGCTATCGAATTCCTACGATATGAGCGCGATTACTTCGCGTTGGATCCGCGTCCCGTAACGTGACACGATCGACAATACGAAACAATTTCTGCATCGACGTACGAATAGTCCGGAGCTTCACTGACTATGTTTGTGCTCTTATTTGACCACGTTCTATAAACAATCACACCTACTCTATCAGGTTTCGCTTTTCCTTCCTTGCTGATAGAAACGGACCATTGCGCGATTAGAGTCGTCTACAGCGGGGAGAGGATGGATAAGCGGTGCAAGAGCTTGCCCACGAAACACGCCGGTGGAATCTTCCTTATTATTTAGCTATTCGAGGGAAGAATACTTCAGACATTTTTATGAATTTTACCGACATTTCGCGAGAAAATCGAAACCATCTCCGGTTTTTCTGCGCGGTCCATTTTGGCAAACGGAGGGCGAATTAGCGTCGGTCTTGTTCGTTAGGCACGAAATCACCGATGCCCGATTACCACGAATAGATACCCGGAGCGGAGTACACCGGAGAGGTCGCTGAATAGCTCCTCCGAGAGATAGTCCCGGGTATAGTCGTTGGTATGCCTTAATTGCCCTTAATTAAAGGACGCTTCCTCGATTTAGCAGCACGGCGGAGCGGCGCACCTGCGATCGGGATATCCTCGTTTGAGAGTACCGTCAATCTGTTTGGAATCCCGGGAATCTATCCTGGACCATCTGCTTTGAGCCCGATGCACCGGGCACGAAAGCTCGGCTCGAATCCGCGAGAGCGACGAGGGAAAAGCTCGCCCTTCCCCCTGGGAGGTGCTCCTATAAACACCTCGTTGCACGTAATCGCGCAGCCGGTGCATCCCTCTGCATCCTTGTCGCTCGTCTTCGCTTCTTCTAGCGGCAGGACGGTATGCTCGATGCACTCGGTACACTCGGTGCACTGCATGCGCTCGATGCGATTGTGCGCTCTCTCGGTCGATCGCTCGGAAATCGCAGGCTTGCTCGCACGAGTCTCGTCTTCGGGCGCGGAAAACGCGCGCGGTGGTCTCGTCGAGGCAGACGGCGCGGCGCCATGACATTATCGCAATTGGCGTTACGCTGAGCGAAACGATTTTCTATAGTACAAGGAATACCCGGGACAAAGTTTTTATTTCATACTATCAACGAGGATAGTACTTTATTGCGGTAAATGTTAAAGTCTCGCGACAAAAATATTTTCACTTCCTGCTGTCGGATAAATAAGTTTTAGGATTGTGAGGTTGGGAGGTTTCATAAAGCTCGTACCAGGTCGAAACGATACTCGACTTTTTCGTTTTCATTATTCGTTGCCATTAAATTTTCTGTAAAATGTATATATCCGTTTTGGAACGCTAGTTCACTTCGAAAAGTATGAGACTCTGGACGAATTGATAACATTCACGTATCAAGGAAGTGTGAGGGGAATTTAGGATAAACTTGATGTTTTCATCCGAAACTAAGTCACAGTTTACCGGTGGGCCCATTATTCCATGGATTTGGAACAATTCTTATTTCACGTTAATAATCTTTCGTACGAAGCGTTAAATAATCTTTCGCATTAATTGTTCGAGGTGGATGGAATGTTTTATTCAACGAAGGAAATAATGTCATGTTAGTATTTTCCATGGAAGTCACTTTGATCAACTGCTGGATAAAGCTGGCCTTTCAAATTAGTGATTATCGACGCCATGTTGAATTTTCTGCAATTTCGTTGACCAATTGTTACCGTTATGCTTACTTTCGTGCTTACGCGAGATGTCTGCGAAGGCCGTTATAGCTACGCGCTTTGGCATCCACCTCGCGCGGAAATCTTCTGGCGAAGTGCATAAAACGGCGGCCGGCCGCCTTTCCGTCTCAGCAGAGCAGACAGCGCGGCGCTGCATTGGCCGACATTATGCAACTTGTAGCGTCTACCGCGGCCTCTAACGTCGGACTCCGGGACCTCGCGTAATACTTGGTAAGCGCGACCAAACGTACGCTTCTCGCTTTTCCCATTTTCTTCATAAATCTCCGCGAATCTCCACGCGTCCGCGGCCGATGAGGCAACGTCTTAACTCTTTGAGACGCCCAGAGGAAATTAGGTAACGACGTCCTCGACTTTGACTCCCTAACCTATTTGCATCATTAGCGTATATATACGCTCAGTTTTCCTGGTCGCTATCACCGGAGCGTATATATGCTCTAATTTTGCTGGTCACTATCATTCAGCCAGAAATTTTAGTGATAAGGACCCTTTTTTCATACTTCCGTATGATGCAAATGCGCTAAGCGATGGCTACTCTACGATCAATTGAATCCGTTCAGGGGGTCGATTCCGTAACTCGAATCTAGTGAAAATGTAAAATGTCAAGGCTTTCCGCAATTCAGTAACTTTCGAATTTCAACGAAGGAAATAAGAATTTCACTTATCATTTTTCGTTTATTTGTTGAATTATATCACAGTCGCCCGTTGCCAAAGTCAGGACAACTCTTTATAAAATTTAATGAATTCGTTTTCTGATACTCGGTAACATTCATTTTTAGAATTTTAGAATTGTCAAAAATAAAGTTTTGATTTAAAAAGGGTTGGAAATAAGCTACCCTAGCATCGCGTAGAACAATTGCTATATATCACAGTGACAGGCCGTAATAAATAGTACCGTCAAACACAAGACCTTTCTCTTCGCATTTTCACTCCAGAGATGTCGCATTTTCACTCGGAGGATACAGAATCGGGTAAATAAACTCCCGTGAAATGACAGTGCGAGAAGTGAGTACTCTCGCCAAAGAATCGACCCCCAGGTCAGGGACCCGATTCTCGAGTTTTTTTCGCGCACACATAAAATCTCAAAAAAAAAAAAAACACATCGCACTGTTGCGAAGTCGAAAGAACATTTGAAAGTCGTATGCGAAACAATCAATTTCGCATGAGAAAGTTGATTGTATGAACTTGAGAATAGGGTCCTGATCGGACCAAATCCGACTGAAACAAATGTATTACTTTTTACAGACGTGGCTAGAGTTTATTAATTCCCGATCTGATTTGAGGGACGAAGTGTAGCCACGACGATAAGAAGTAAGACACATTTTTTAGTCAGATCTGGTCTGATCCGATCTGAACGGATCTGATCGGCCGTACCGTAGCCATCGTTCTAGAAGAGACGGCGATGCGCTTCCGAAATCGGGAGAAGGATTTCCGCCGCGTTTCCGCAGTCCCCGGGGCAGAGCCGCAGGGCGCGAGATCGCGTTATCGTCCGAAACAACTTAACCGAAAAACAAGCGCACCTGTAGGTGGCCGTTGCGCGAGGAGCAACAGCTTGCGGGAAATCACCCTTTGGGAGTTTCATTGCCGGCAGTAAAGTCGACGCGAGGGGAACTCGGAAAAGCTCGGGCGCATTTGCATCCGCGTCGTTATCGGCTTTTCCGTAGTTTGGTCGCTGGCCCGCGGCAGGGTTGGTTCCTCCAGGCTAGGTTGTTATATTCGCGCACGTACGGATCGCTTCGAGTATTTCGTAAGGGCACAAAAAACCCGGTACTCCTTTACGCGAGATAGACAATAACGAGTCCCGGGTTCTGGGATTATCGTCGGAATCCCGTCGTCGCCTCTCCTCTCTCTTTAGCGGGTTATGCGCAAAAAAGCCGGCTCTTTTTACCGGGCTATTGCCGATCGCTTCCAAGGCGAATCGATCGATTTTCGGGGCCGATCGGGACCTCGCAAAGGCGGTTTTTTCGCCCGGCGACTCCGAATCGACCGAGTCGACCAGACGCGCCTCTCCTCCCTCGGCTTCCAGGAAATTACTTTTCGATTTGTCATCCCTCGATGTATCATCGTTTTCTCGAGAAGGGCCCTCGCAGAGGGAACTCCCGGCTGGCGTTTAATTAAATCCGCGTGGCGGGGTCCGACCTACTCGGAGCTGCCGGCCATAATGGCGTTTTCTTTTCCTCGCTTTGCCGGAAGCCCGGCAGAGGAGAAACTTCCGGGTCTCCGGACGCGGCCCGCTTTGCGTACGAATTCTAACGAGGCCCATGAAAATTCATAACCCTCGCAATTAGAAGATACGAAAAAGTGTCCGCGCTGAGACACTCTCTTGCGGTAAGTGATTATTAATTCCTCTTTCCTTATCACGTTGCCGAGCAGCGGGAGAATCATCCTCATTCTCTCTCTCGCTTTGCGTCTCTTTGGCTAACAAAGAATCGCAGCGGTGTGACGAATTCGTATAGGATCCTGGGACGAAATATTTTAATCCTTCTTACAACCTCTACTTGTAGGTTTCAAATGGGTTTTGAGATAATCTAAAGAGGGGTAACCATACAATTGAGATTCCACTCAGCCCTTAAGGGAATGCGAAAGCGGCATCTGAGGAGTAAATCGTTCATGAAACTTTTCCCCGAACTGGGTGTACCGAATCGTTTGAAAATTGACTACTTGAATACGAGGTCTAGAAGGAAGGTCCTGACGCCCATGAAATTTCATTTCTTTTTTAAATAAAAATTTGAAAAAATATCTCAAAACAAATGTTAAAAAATTGAAATTTCATAGGTTTTGGGTCCTTCCTTATAGCCTCCATAATCATGCTGTAAAGTTTAAAACGATACGGTATGCTAAGTTCAAGGTTCATAAACTCTTTCACGCCACTTTAATAGTGTCAGACATTTTCATTCAATTTTTCATCCCTTCCACTTGTAGGTCGTAATTCGCAAATAAGCCGTACAAGATCGAATGTTGAACTCGAAGAGTGAAGTAGGACTTACTTAGGTCACGTAGGTTAAAAGTTCAATTTCTAGTCGGGATCCAGGAGAGAAGTCGAGCTCGCGTTCTAGCCCGATTCCTCCCGTCCTTCCAGGAACGACCCCATGAAAGGAACGATTATTAATTTCCCCTTTCGGTCGCGGTCGAGCGACGAATCGATCGGTCCTCGATTCACGTCGTGACGGTGTCTGTACGCCGTGACAGCAACGCGATCGTTTCCGGTCGAAGTACATTCTCCGGTTGCACGTTATTCGCGCGGTTCGCGCATCACGGTCGGACGTGCAGGCCGCGATTATGAAACGATCTCCCCCGTGTCCCCCTCGCCTCTCCTGTAGGAACCCGAGTCGGCCAATCCCGCAACGGGTGTACAAAGGGTTTAAGGACGAACCTCGGCTCCGCTTAATGAATACCGCGCTCGTAATTAAAACGCTCCGCTGACGCACGTAGGATCCTTTTTGTGTTCGGGCTAAGACCCGCGCCGGGCCTCCTCCTGCCGAGGTGCTCCACAAAGGACCTGCTCCGGACGCGTGAGAAATGGCTGCTGTCGAGAGGACGACGTTCAACCGCGCGAATATCCCCAATTTCTTTTCTAGATCGACCCTCCGCTTGATTTTTCCCTCATAAGATGATATGAACGTGGCATTTCAGGTCGATCGTTTACAAACTGGGTGCATCGAATCGTATGAAGTTCTGCCGAGTTGATACGGAAGCCCGAAAGAAGGTCCTGATACTCCTGAAATCTCATCTTTTAGAAAAAATTTAAAAAATGTGTGGGAATTAATGTGAAAAAAATTACATTTCACGGGTGTCGGGAGCATTCTTAGGGCCTTCGTGTTCACGCGGTAACGTGTCAAATGGTTCGGTACAACCGGTTCAGAAAAATGTTTTTTTAAGCGATTGACTCATTGGACGCAACTTTCGGAGCTTCTTAAATTAGAAGAGGGAAGGACATCGAGTCGCGAGATTATGTGACGGTTTTCTGGAATTATTTTGGTTTACTGATTCACGAGGCATTTTCTAGCTGTGGGATAGTCTGAAATTTCGGACTCTGGCCCGGCGGATATCGGCCCTCGTGGTATAAATGTCACTCACTGGGTATTATCCCGCAAGAGCCGATAACTACCCCGGACTTGACAATATCCGAAAGGAAGAGAAAATCCGCTTTGAGGCCGCCGGCCATCGCGTGGATGACCACCTCCCTAATTTCTAAACAATCCGCCGTGTAACCAGGAGAGAGTAAAGCCCCCTGGTATCCGAAAAGGCTCGGATAATCTCGAGGGGACACTCGAGATTCCTCGGAGTTTCTCGCTTCTTGAGAGTGGCTCCGTAGAAAAGTGGCCGAGCAAACGGTGTCTCGGGAAATATCACGATGTGGCCAGTCATGAATCCCCGAGAAAGCCGATGAGAAAGCTTTTCTCGCGTGAGGGCTGATTTCTCTCGAATCGAATAGGGCGGATTTTCTTTGAATTTCTTAAGAATACCGTGAGAAAAATAAGAAGTTGGTTGACACAAAGAAATATGCATCGTTAGGAGAAAATCCTGCGATTAAAGACGTCCGAAGGGATGTCAGGAAGAGTCAAGAAACTTCGTCTAAATCAACGATATAATTTCTCTTCTCATCTAAATAATTGTTCCTTGCAATTATATTTGATTCGGGCAACAGTGTATATTTGTTTCCGTCGAGTAATCTTTTTTTCTTAGTGTAGGTTTGGATAGATTTCTTTTTTATAAAAGAAATAATGGATCGTAACCGTTTCTCGTCGGCGCTCGCGAGGCGAATCGGTGAAGATCGAGTACGTACCACGGGGGGCTGCGATCGGTCGCGCAATCGACCGATCGAGATACGCAAGATTGTATAACGAGGCAAATTTACGTTTGGACCTGTCCGTATAACTGGCGAGGAGGGCCGCAAATTAATTGCCAGCAGTGCACTCATCCAATTAAATTTAATATGCCAGGCACGTTCGAAATCCCCGAGGTCCGCCGACCGCGCGGCTGGGATAGGGATCGTGGGAGTGCGACGCAGAAAGACAGATCGGGAGACCCCGAGTGGGAGAAAGACAGAAATGGACAGTTCGATGCTACCCGACAGAGATCCCGAGTAGCTTTTATCGGCCGCGACGGCTTCATCGAGAGATTCGCTTCCCTTTTCGCGAAGGGATCGACAACCTTGTAAAACCTTCGCGTCGCGGGCCAGTAAAAAGGAGAATCAACCTTTTTATCACATTTTCGATTAATCGTCCAAGTACGATCCTCTTACGCGAAGGCAGAAAATGTTGGACTCCGTTCGTGCAATTCCGAGTCGACATTTTAGCTCTACTTTGAACTTGCGTAATTTAAGTAACCTTTTTGCTGCTGTCACCCTCTTTATAGTCCACGTCGAACTTGTACGTTCTGTTTAATGGGAATTAGGTCTCCATGTAGAAGAAATGGAAATGGAAGTAATATCTGCCATTTGTAAGATTTAAACTAGGACCCCAATTACATAGAAGTTACCCTTCTTTACATCACCTCAAAACCCATTGATTAAAAAAAAAAAATGTATTGGTTTAGCCTATATTTTTTAGAAAATTAAATTTTTACATGTATCAGTACATTCCTTAGGTGCTCACGAGCCATGTGCTAAAATTTCAGTCAGTTCGGTGGAATATTCTTAAAAGAAAGTCTCTTGGAAGAAAAATCAGTCGAATCGGCTGATTTTGGGGGTTTTGCATCCCCTTAAGGGGTGCGGGATCGACATTTCGACTCAGGGTGCTTTTGGAAATGTAGCTTTTAGACTGACTTAAAACCTTTTGATTCTTTTTGAAGCGAAACGGCACTCTTAGGGAGACATTCGTGGTCGAGGTCAGTACTCGACTAAGCGGAAGAAGAATTTGTTTTGGCGTCATATGAGCCGTGTTCGCGTAATTGCGCCCGTTGCATTTTACGCAATGTCGGCGGTCAAGTACGATCCTAATTCGAATTTCCTGCTGCGGTGGCTTTGACCGGGCCTTTCCGTAGCTGCCGGGCCGCAAACGAGGGACGTCCGTTTTCCGTGTATTTCAGGAGACGGGGAAAAATGGAAGTGCCGGCAGTAAACGCGAGCTTTTTACGTATCGCTCTTTGAATTCGCTCGTTTACGGACGAGAGTCGGAAGCGAGAATTCGTCTCACGCGAGTTGCCTGTTGCGCGTTTCCGCGGCCGCAAAAACCGCGCCCGACGGAGTCGCATGGATTAGCGTAATTAATACCCCTCGATGCGGGGATGTACGTCGGATTATTCGAATTTAGCGGCATTTGAAACGGGTTGTTTAGCGATCTTGGGGTCACGCATAGAGAGGTCCCTAAAGAGGCCTTACGTGGGGTACGCAGGCTTAAAGGAGGGCTAAAATTTCGACTAGGGGAGTTTTGGATAGCAAAATGGAGGCGAAATGCGAGAAAGAAAGGAAGGAAAAATCGTGAGAAGATATCGCGTGATTCCAAGCCTTCCTTCCGAGGACTCGGCAGGATTCGTCCTGGCTCGCATAATGTTGCGTCGTTAACCTCGGGCCAGTTTCTTAAGGGGAGGCGAGTGGCCTCGCGATTTAGTAGCCCTGGCCATGAATTTATATCGAGCTCACGCGAACGATGAGCGTTGCTCGTCGTTTGAGACCGGCTCGCCGCCTGGGATAGAGAGGTTCGAGTTTCGAGAAGGCTGGAGAGAGACCTCGCGCCATTACGAGAAGCCTCGAGTGCCGCCTCGCGTCTTCGAGCGTTCGATTCTTCGATTCTTCGATTTTTCGATTTTTCGATACTTTGATAGTTCGACACCTTGGTGCTCCAGAGAGCGCAAAATGCGCGCCTCTTTTGCAGACGACGGCCGATCGTGCCCCCACTGTAAAATCTCCGCTTTATAGAAGAACAGAGGGTGGAGAAGAAGAGACGTTTTATGCTCAGACTCGCGTAAGCAAATTTTAAACAGCTCGTTTCAAACAGAAGTCACACCCCCGGGCGTTTCGCAACCTTCTCGGTACGCACCTTCTTGGAACGAGTATATCTCCGAAATATTAAGTACACGGAAAAGAATGGAATGGTCAGGAAAACCACAATTGTGATAGGTAACATGCTGGATAACCTTGCCTTTGATTGTTGCAACCAGAGTAACATAGTAAAAGAACAATGCAACGGTTACCTCCCTGTTTAGTCAAGGTAATTGCAAGGTACTAGTTGTAACATTATGCTAATCGTAACTTCACTGCACAGTTAATGTTACCAGTCCAAATGGTTATCGATCCTGCAACTTTTTAATGCAGCGCCATGGATACGGCAACCATTGATAAGGTTACATTTACCATTCGATGGGATAGGCCTCATCGCTTGGGCGGTTTATATGGCAAGAAAATTTTAGCCACGTTGCTGAAATAATTGTAACCAAATTATTTTTTCTTTTCCCGGGTAATTGCGGCACAACGTTTTTCATGACGGTGGGCATGGAGAAGTGGGAAGACCTAACCTAATTAACCTTTGTCGCGTGCATTGGGGTACGTCTTTACGGGTTAATTTCATCCGACGTGAGGTTGCACGAATCGAAAGTCTGCCAGCGCGTGCAGGTACTTTTCGAAGGTGGAGACTCCGCGAGGGAGCCCCTCCTTCCTGGTCGAGGAATCTCGAAGAGGACGCGTCCACGTGCCGTAAAAAACGTGGGAGAGGCGCGAGACCGCAAAGAGATTGCCGAGCACTCCTGCCAGGTGTCGAGTGGAGCTCGGCAATTGCTCGGGAAAATTTACAACGCCTATAAAGCCTTAACGCGTCTCCGGAGCGTACATCCTCCGAGTCAATTCCGTCCCTTCCCCGAGCTCTCTTCCCCGATGGCACCGACTTGTTTCGAAGAGCAAAGCCTCTTTCCCGAAGCCAACTTTCCGCGCGATTTCCTCGCGACGAGGGTCTCGGATCGGGCCAGGGGCACGTCCCGTCCCCGGAAGCGCCGGGTTTGCCATTCGGGAAGCGGGAGGATCCGGAAATAGACTGCGAGTGAAAGGAAAGCCTTTCTCCGCAGTTCGATCTATTAGTAGTCACGGATGCAAATAGCCGGCGTCTTCACGCATCGGGTCGGCGCGTGCGTCCGGTGCCTCGAGAGGAGGTGGAGGCAAGCCGATGGCGATGCTTTCGGCCCTAGAGAAACATCGAAACGGTTTTCGAGAGAGATTATCACAATTTTAAGGAAGACGTCATATCGTCGAAGGAAACGTCACATTTTCGAAGGAGACATCATCTTTTCGAGGAGGTTGCCAACGTCCTCCAAAGAAGGTCCAAACCTCCTTTAGAGGAAGACTCTCGATTCGGGGCCGAACGAGCGTCTCTTTCGATCAAGGAAGGAGTTATCCTCCTCGCAGCCATGAATGCCCTCCACGAGTCGTTGCATACGCTCAATGGATTTCTCAGAGGAAAAGTCATCCCCGAGCGCTTTGCCGAGGTTAGCAGAGCATCACGCTATCAGCATATCATTATATTACAAGCGGAGAGTGTCGCGTCCGTTCAGAAGCTCCGGGTCACCTAGGAAACTCCTTTTCTTCCAACAAACGAGCGTTTTCGCTCCGGTAAAGGGGGATAAAAAGGACCGAGCGGATTCCATTAATCGCTTAAAATTCGATTAGATACCCCGAAGAGGAACGAAATCCCTGTTGATTAGGTTACTCAAGGTTGGGTGTCCTATAGAGACCTTGGCGAGTCCGTAAGGTACGGTCGAGGACGATGCGTTCTCCCGGACGGAAACCCTCGTCTCGACTGGTTGGTTGAGCTAATCCATTCATTGATATTCGCGACACCGATCGAACCGCCTACTGTGTCAAATGCTTCGCATAGATAATTCCCGGCAGTACGCGCCTACCTTAAACGGGCGATCGTTGTGGACTGACCTTTACGAGCCGACGTACCCAACGGTGGAACGACTCGGGCGCCAGGACGCGCCTTAGAAAGGACATCTTCTGTGATTAGCGACCGACGATTCAATACTTCGACGTTTCAGGATTACCTCGTTAACGAGATCGTCGTAAAACATCTTGAGAAAAAGACGTTGAAACAAAGATATTGGAAAAAGAATTCGCAATGAAAAGACGTCGAAAACGTTCGCGACTTCAATATGGCCGCAGTGGAAGAGCATCCTTCATGACTTGCGAATGACTCTTAACCAGGCGACGTAAAATATCTCGAGAAAAGGATCTTGGAAGGAATACGTCAAAAAAAAAAGAAGCATCAAGGAAAGACGTCGAAAAAAGGACTCGCGACGAAAAAACGTCGAAAACGCTCGTGATTCCAATATGGCCGCGGCAGAAAAGCATCCTTCACGACCTGCGACCGATGGCGCGAAATCTCGATATTTGAGGACTCTACCGCTTATACGAGGTCGACGTAAAATACTCGAGAAAAGGACCTCGGAAGGAATACGTGAAAAAAAGAGCGTCAAGATAAGACGCCGAAAAAAGGACTCGCGACGGAAAAACGTCGAAAGCGCTCGTGATTCCAATATGGCCGTGGAGAGGCGATTCGCAGGAAGAGGTGCTAATTCCTTCGGGTCGCCGATTGCGTCCCGGCAAATATTTGCGAGGTCGACTCTTTGGGATTAAGGTCAGGAATCGAATCGATTTTAGGGGCCGGAAAAAGGTTGACGTCCAAGAAGATATCACCAAGATGCATTTCCGCTGCACTCGCGGTTGCATCTCCGTTGTCGGGCAGATACCTCTCGTGGAGGTCGAGGAGTGGCGGGTGACTAAACCCATCCGAGGATTACTCGCGCGATCCCCGATGACATCGGCCGAGTCATCTGCATACACCGAGCGGCTGACATAACGCTCCCAAAGATCGATTATTCATTCGATTTGCCCGTAAAGTCACGCTCGATCAACGGGTATATGTTTATCCGCGCGTACATCAGCGTCTACGCGCGAACATACAGGACGGCAAAGGTGTTCCGATTTAGCACGACGCGTGTCCAGGAATAAATTTCTCCCTCTTGTGACCTCTTACTTTTGATAATTTCATCGTGAGACGAGATGAGTCTATGTAAAAGTACCAGAGAAGCAATTTTTATACTACCTAGAATCTCCAATTGTAGGCCTTTTTAATGTATGCATGGGTTTTGAGATCATATAAGGAAAGGCGATCTCTGTACAATCGAAGTCCAATCGTAGACCTGGAAAGTCCTGGCAGATAGTTTAATTCTTGTACGCCTAAAGTAGGATTTAATTTGTAGGATGTAGAACGTATTGGGTCGGCCGAAAAATCTTGCGGCACTAAGTTTTGACATTTATTTTTATTCATTCAACAGCAACTTCGGTCAATGATACATGTGTTCATTTGTATCCACGATCCATGTTCATCTATTAGGGCACCTTTTGGATGCCTGTCTGCAAGTTCGTTCACAAATTTGGAAGTGGAAACAAAGTGTCAAGGAACTTTTCAGTGAAATTCATTTAAGTATAAGCACGAAAGTAGGGAGTCAGGAGTGAAATAGGGCCAGAAGAGGGTTTACTTAGGGTTCAAGGTAGGGTTATAATTTCGACTGGAGTAGGGCCAGAGTTCCTCCACAGGATCTCTGGGCGAAACGAGAGCTCTCTCCTCGCTCGTCGATCCCAGAGGAGCCGTCTTTTGGATGGATCGATCGCGATGATCCTCGAAGGAGCGGAATACGACTCGTCGAAGATGGAGGACGTTCTCCGGTACACCGTCTGGCGAACAGAAATAGCTCGTCGAGCCGGAATCGCGTCAGGCGAAACTTTAACCCCGAGGTCGAACACGAGACTGGTAGTGGAGTTTTTGTCCCCTAGTGGCAGCTTCTCGTCGGAATGTGGGACCGAGATTCGAGATTCGTCCCCGGGGGTCCTTAAAGGGCCAAATTCGGCGGGCCGACTCGCTGTCGGTGGTCCTCGAGCGGGGACCGCGCGTAATGGCGAGTCCTCGCGCGCGCCCGTCAATTTTTTTCTCCCTTCCTCTCCTTTTTCGAAGACCGCTCTTAATACGAGGAAACCCGCGCCCGCGAATTTAGCCGGCATAACCGGCAATTTTCTGGCCGGCTCGCACGAGCGATTACGCCTCGGACAGGTGGAGAGGCCCGAGACGCCGAGGACCTAGGATGCCGCGACTCCCGTCGAGGCGAATTGAGCGATTTTCTCGGTTATTAGATCGATGCCTCTTCGGATCGGGCATTTTATTAAGAAATTAAGAGACCCTAAGGAAAGACCGTCCGTTCGCCTCGAAGGCGAAGTGGCTCGCCGAGGTGCGGAGAATCGATCGGAACGGAGATATCGGTGGATCGGCCGATCGTCAGGGACCATTATGAGTCGCGAGGCGATTACGGTTTGTCGTAACGAAGTGGTCAATGGATCGACTGGCTAGAGTCGCGTGGGCGAAGATAGCGGCGCGTATCCGCTCGGATAGCGGCCACATCCCGGATGCCAAGGAGATAGGGCCTCGTCCCCCGCATTTCCTTACATCCTTACGCATCAATGGAGACTCTGCCCTAGAAAAAGAATAGCGAGTCGCGAGGCGCCGAGTCGCGATCGACTCCGCTCTCGCGACCTATGAACCGAATCCCCGATATGTCCGGTCTTTAATGTGACGAACGATCCGACCATTTGAAAGCTCCACAAAGACGTGGTCCTGGATACGTGCGAAAGACTCGTGTCGTCGAGTCTTCTGTCATGTCGAGTCGAGAAGCCTCTGCGGCCGCTTTTTCTACATTTTTTCGAATGAAGCTTTCCTTCGCGTTTTCATGTTTTCGCTTTTTCACATTTTCATATTTTCACGTTTTTGTTTCTTCATATTTTCGCTTTTTCATGTTTTCACTTTTTCTATGCTTTCGCAATTTCGGAAGGCGTCTCGCTACGCGTGGGGCAACGAAGGACGTAAGTCGAGCTGTATCTCGACTCGACTCGACCAAGCGAAGGGATAGGTTGTCACGGATTAGGGAGCCGAGTTCCCCGCAAACTTGGCAGCGTTACGCCTAGTTGAATCCATTGTTTACGGTGTTGGTTTCCACGACCACGCTGGATAGACCACTCGAGGGTGCGCTCGAGGATGCGCTCGAGAGTGCAGTCGAGGATGCGGTGGCGCTCCGCGGCTTAGATGACGAGTCACCGTAAAACCCATCGTGAACGCTCCGTTGATCCGCGGGCACGGAGCAACCGAGCGTCAATTTTCGATGCTCGGTACCTAGTAAACACCGATCGCGAATGTCGATCCCGCCCGGAAATCGGAACGAACGCGCCCTCTCGTTCGAATCGAAATTTCTATCCTATATAAAACCTCTAGTGCTTGAGATAAAATAATGAAGGGTCACTTCTATTAGATTATCGGTAGCACAAATGTGTAGAAAAAAATATATAAATGTTTCCCATAAAAAATAAAAGACATTTATTTCCATCTAACCATTAATCTCAGCCGTCTACGCAAGTGCTTGGTAACGTTCCAGATTGAACATGCAGAGGATAGATTTAAAATTTCGACTCGAGGAAGACCTCGCAGGGCCTTAATTTCTGACCTATACGACATATGCGCCGGCACGAGACGCCTCGAAGACGGAGGCCGGAAGACGTCGAGTCGTGGCCGAGATCCAAACTACTTAATCGTTTCTTCGAACAGAGCCGAACCTCCGCGGATTAACCAGTCTGCTGGTCGGCGGTCGTCAAGACAGAGAAGCGATCGGGCCAGGAAGAGAGGCGGGGCAATGGTGCCAGTGACAGCTACGGAGCACGCGCCCTTGTTAACGAAGGATTATATACCCGAACGACGGGGACGGCGAGTTCGCACGCTCCGCCGAAATTACGTCCCCGAGTTATCCTCGACCTGGGACGAAGGCTCAAAGTTTCCCCGGCAGGGCTCGATTAAATCCCTTCGCGCGAAATCCCGCGGGATGGGCGGCGGGGTCGAATTCCTGCTTTTTCCAGCTCGCGGAAACGCGCGACGCCCGAGGACGCGATCCTCTTCCTGATGAACCTCGTTCAATTTTTCCGCCGCTCTTTCCGAGAGATTCGAGGGCCCCTCCGCACCCGAGGCGCTCCTTTGTGCGACTTTTCGAACCCTTTTTATGCTTTCTCTGCGCTTTTTATGCGGCACCAGCGCATCGGGACTGCGACTCGCGGCTGCGCCGTAAAGGTAAAGGGGACGAACAAATAATGCCCTCGCTCTTTCCTTTAAAAAGTAGGAGTATCCTCCCCTTTCAAAAATAATAAATTTCTGTATGTCATCTTTTTTCTTTTCTTGTAAACGGTTCCAAAAATAGGTGACTTCTATACATTCTTTTCCCCGTAAAAAGGGAACTACAGCCTGGTACTTTTTGGGATATTCTCAATAGTCTTTTCCACGTAAGGGAAATGATTTGACTGCTACGTCATTCAGACCCTAAATGAATGATCAATTTCTGAGTGGTTGACACGATTTCACTCCTAAGCATCTAAACGGAATGGATTTATAATTATTGCAATGAAGAAGGTTGTTATGTCAAATTTATTACCGTTGCCGTGACGTTTGATAGTATTTTTATTTTTTTTTTTCAGTGTAAACCCCTTTTGCGCCATTGAAGATAAATTCAGTGATAGATTGAGGGGCCAAATCGCGGTTCCGTTTCCTTCGGTCTAGAGGAAGATCCCCTTGGGCGACTGACGCCTCCTCGTTTACCTCGTCTACTTCGTTTACCTCGTTTTCCCGGTTTCGGGTCGTCTCGCTTCGCCTCGTCCGCCACGCGACGGTACTTAGGGCGTCTCGCTCGCGCGCCGACAGTGATCGATGCCAACCGCAATTCCAACTTCTGCCCGACTCTTCTAATCTCCGAAAGGAGTAACCCCTTAGCCGTCGTTCTCTCCCGAAGTTGTCCCGCGAAGATTGGCTCCGGTGGGCCTGAAATTTACGCGATGCTCATCCGCGAGCGGAACTCCGTGTTCCGCTGCGGAGAAAAGCCGTGACCCGGCCGCTTCACACAACGAATCGCAGTTAAAACGACGGGAAGGAAGAGAGAAAAGAAGACGCACACAAACGGCGCAAAGAAGGCCAAAGAAAAAGTCTGGTCATTACACAAAATTGCTCGATTAACTACATATGATCGATTTCATAAAACGACTCGGTTGAGTGCCTCGAATTTTGGCTCGTTTGTCCAAACTCGTCTGCTTCAAGAAACTAAAGTATTTAGTTAAATGTTTTGCTAATTTGAAAAAAAAATATATATATATTTTGGTTAATGAACCGGTTAGTTAATTCTTTTTTCTTTTTCTTACTTTGTGGGATGTACCACAATATTTGATGTGATGAAACGAATAATATTAACAGTTTTTGTCATCTCGGTCAGATATTTGGTTCCCTGGATAATAATTATATTCCATGGTTGAACAAGAATTATATTGATTCAAGTGAATATTTTTTTCATCCGAAGGATGGCAAAATGGGCGATAGCGCGCTACCGACTCTCGTGCCGATAATACCGAAACGATTGTTCGCGCCGTTGGGGATCTTTTTCCTCGTGATTATGCGCGAACAGGTGCGCTCTCGCGAATGTGGCATGCGTGCCATTTTATTGCAGTCGCTCGTGTCGTAAGGCGACACCTTGGATCGTAGAGTCGGGATTGCGGAAGGGAGCCGAGTCTCGGAATTTATGAATACTTCTGCGTAATCGAGACCCAGGGCTTGGGTCTTATCAAGAAATAGAAAAATCAGAAAAAGGAAGTCGAATTCGTCACCTCAGTTTCCGCAGTTTGATCCTTTAGCCTTAAGGTGATTCGAAAGTGGCGCCTGAGGAGTCTCGTGTATGAGACTTTCCCTAACTGAGTATACCGAATCGATTGAACTGCTAAAACGTGAATATAGAGTCCCCAAGGGCGGTCCTAACGACATTCTATTTTTTTAAATTCATTTAGAAAGGTTTTTAATTTTTTTTATCTAAAAAAAAAAATGAAATTTCACCGGTGTTAGGACTTCCACGTTCCCGCGGTAAAATCTTAAATAATTAAATATGTTTCGTTTGAGGAAAAGTTTTATAAACGATTGACCCCTCAGATGTCACTTTCATATCACCTTAACCTTTTCGATATTACAGGTGACTATAGTTAAAATTTTGCATTGATCTACACCTTCGGTCAAATTGGCTGACTTTCTTATTTTTTGACCATCTGAGTTTTTGCCTATTGTGAGCTTTAATCGGAACTGAGTGGTCCAGCTCAGTATTCGCGATTCGAGTACCTATCTATACAGCGGAAGCAATCTGGCGAAAGTCGCAGCCGCACCGAAAGGGTCAAAGAGACGATCGAAATCGTGCCGGTTGATATCGAGCCGAAGTGGATGCAAGGAGTCATCTTCGAAAGCACGAGCCTTGTCGAGCTCGGTAATTGCCGACAGTCATTACGGTGAATTCTTACCGAAGGATCCACCGGGGTAATTCGCTTCCTCCGCGTCGCGGGTCGATCGAAACGAGGAGGGGAAAAGATCGAGCTCTCGCACGAGCACTCCCCGAAAATTATACGGCTCGTCCGGCAACGCATTACGGTCGTTACACACGACGCACGCCTCGAAACCCTGTGGTCTTATCTCCCACTTAGTGCCGAATAAAAAGGCGCCGCGTCAATCCTGCGAAAACGTTGCCTTTAACGCGGGAACCCCGTAAACGGTTCCCCGATTCGAAGATCCGGCATCGAGAAGAGAGCGAAGAGGAAGAAACGAGGGGAAAACGATAAAGAGATCATCTCGATGACGCGGAATAAATCCGCCGTCTTGGTTCCCAGGGCGCCCTCGAGGCTCTTCCGAGCCGAGGACGAGTACTCGAATCCGACGATCAGGGTTCTCCAAACGAACCACTTATCGGTACCGTACCGATAATGATTTAAACCCGGCCGTTTATTTTTCAGACGATAGCAATTTAGCCGACACGCCGAGGCGCACCTATCCATTGTGCGGACGTGCGTACGAGGATCGGTCGAGGAGGTACGCACAAACGAGTTCGATTCCCTCCTCGATCGTCTCCCGTCCTCGGCGAAATCTTCGATCGATCCCACGCTCGAGATTTCGCGGCTTCATTTTTTAAAGAGATATTCTGCGAAAACGTAGAAGAAACTATCACGGCTTTCCTGTTCAGTCGAACGCTCCGTTCAGTCCTCGAGACTCCATTACAGGGAATCGTTAGGGAGGAGGAAGAAAATTCGGAAAAATTCGGAATTCCTCTGCGGGCGCGAGCTTTCCCATGCGAGAAGAGGTTCCGCGTTTCTCCCGTTAAGTGGTATATCGTAAGTTCACGCACGTAAATTACGCTTGCCTGTATTAGCTGCTTGCAGCATGCGGTAATGCGCACCGCATGGGATGGGTCATGAGCCTTTCTAATGGCATTAATAACCGATAAACCAATTATAATGTTATCGGATTGCTCTTAATCTGTCGGGCAAAGGCTGTTCGGTTGCCTGGGTGTAATCAGATGCGAATATGCGGCGAGCTTTTGCAAAAGCTCCGACATGCCCGTTTGCTCGGTTCGAGCGCTGAACAACGAAGAAACGCCGCTAACGAAGAGTCGTTATGCACTCGCCCGGTAAGGTTATCGTTTGGATTCGAGAATATCTCGCGATCGGACTCTCTCGAGAATGGAAACCGACCTTTCGAGCGCTCGTTAATTCATTACCAGAAATCACTAGAGGACGCTTGCTTGGTGGTTCTTGCGACCGGAGCCTCGTTCCACACTCTAAGACGCCTACACTCAGAAAAAGAATTCCGGGTCATAACAAAACATTTTGCTTGCTTCCACAAATGTGAACTCTTAAAAACGGACTAGGAGAATTTTTATCCAGAAACATTTTCGTTATACTGAGAACATAGAAAGGGATTGTTTTACCAAGTCAACACAAACTCTATTCACGGTGTCATATTATTTTATAGCAATAACAAATGGTATATTACTCATTTGTTTGAATAGGGACGACTATATTTTCTTGGCCGTTGCTCCGAATTCATTTGCATTTCATTCTTTCTGAAGAAAGCTCTCCGCCGGTTGCGTTCGATATAATTGTCAACTTTTTTTTTGCTGTTGGTGCAATTATTCCTGCAGTAAAAGATTTATCGGAAATGTTGTAGATGTGCAAATTTCTTTTTTTCCCGTATATGTGCCGTTTCCGTATTTTCCGTGTACAGTTGTGGCTATCAGGGCCCGAAATGCGTTTCTCTCTCGTCGTTTCCAGGAACGCGGCCACGCGGTAATCGGCATTAACCCGAGGACGGTGCGAAGACGTGGCAGAAAATTGCAGAAGAGGCCCGCGGCTCGTTATGCCGTTTGCAAAGCCTTGCTCGTACCTCAGCGCTTCCCCTCTCTCGACACGTCGCCATTTTCTCCGATTCGCGGTGACATAACGTAATTTCCGCCGATGTATTTGCGCGACGCCGTTAGCGGCTCGCTTTCTCGGTAGCTCGAGGGGGCACCGAGAAGTCGACGTGGGGCATTCCTCCGAAAGGAGGACGCACCTACACCTTCGAGCGCTCATCTCCTGGTTTGTGTCGCGTAATCTTTGTTCCCCTCGGACGTGGGAAGGAAATCGAGGGAAGAGGAGCTGTCGAATTCGGAAATCGGGTTGCTTGGAAAGAAGAAAAAGGGGTGGAGTCGCGGGAGATCAGCGATGAGCAAAGTCGGTGTTGATCTTCCGTACTCGAGCCTTGTGCAGTTCAGTAATTTGTTTCCACGGTTCAATCTTGGTTTTGCTCAGTCGAGTATTGGATTTGCACGGTTCATTCTTGGTCATGGTTTTGCCTACTCGAGCTTTCCTCTTGCTCATTCAAGTATTTGTTTTGCACGGTTCGGTCTCGATCTTGGTCTTGCACGCAGAGAAATAATTCGCCGTCATAACAAGACATTTTATTTGCTTCGGAAAATGTGAACGCTTGAAAATGAGAGAGCAACATTTTTCTTCGGAAACCTTTGTATTTCATTGGCAAAAGAAAAAGAAACCACGATTATTTCAGGGGCAACACAAATTCTATTCTTGGCTGTGATCTTCATTCCCAGTAAGAACATTGTATATTGCTCGTTCGTTCGCGTAGCAACGCTACTTTTTTCACCGTTGCTACAAATTCATTTGCTGACTTAGCAAACATTTTTTCTGCAGGAAGCTCTCTTATCGTTACAGCTTTGTTGGATACAATTGCAAAAATCCTTGCCGTTGGTGCAATAATTCCTGCAGAAACAGCAAAATATCAGGAATGCTGTCCTTTTCGAAACGTGCGAATGTCTTCTTTTGCGTGTAGTCCCTCTCAGTCGAGTATTGATTTTGCACGGTTCAGTCCCGGTCTCCTTGCAAAAACTGCATCCTTGCAGTTTTTTGTGGTCTTGCAAGTAAGAAGTCGGACCGATTTTGCTCATCGCTACGGAAGACGCACTGGGCGGCGCAATTATACGAGATCTGCGGTTATCGAGTCGGTGCACCAATCCTGCAGATACGAAGTTTAAAGTATCCCGGCTTCGGATCTGCATATTCATGGGGCCGCGCGTTTCTCTCGTTTCGCTAATCGACCTCTTCGGGGCCGATCGGCCATCGAGCGGGATGAGCAAAAAGGAGGGCCATACACGCAAGTGCGGCCGAGCGTTTTGTCGAGGGAAACGTTAATTGCTCGCGAAAAGCGGCGTTTCAATTAACCCGGCTGCCCTCGGGCGTTGCGCGTGCCAGGCCCGGCTTAATTATCTTTTTATTGCGAGCTCGGAGAAGAGATAGGTCCGGCGACACGACCGCCGAATTCGCGGCCAACCTTTCGTATCCGAGTCGAAGAACTCTTGCGGTCCAAAACCATGGCTAATCCCGCACTCTCGCATCTAAAGCAAATGGTCATTTTTTTACAATTCAAATATATAAACTATTCAAAATATCCGTTCGAAACATAGTACACGGGTTCTCGAAATTTTTCCAACGTGACATTTCGAAATTCCGGGTACAATTGCGGGATTTTAGTAAACAAGTATAGGAATTTCAGAGGGCGTACATATTAGATATCAAAATATTTCGTATAACAATTTTCGATTGCATCCCTGCAAATGTTCGTAATCAATTGCGTACGAAGGTAATATACAGGTACATGACTATGTCATAATGCATATTCAAACTCGTATATTTTTATACCCTGATGTACGAGCACGTCTCCATGCGCAATTCTACATATCCTGAGAAAAGCGCGCTGCAGTACATTTGCTAACGTTTGTCCGGATTTCTTTCCTTTATTTTGTAACCTTGTTAAAAATCGCGAATACTTTTGTACGAATTATTCCGTGTTAATTCTGTTCTTCGAAATGAAGGATGCATTTGCTTGCTTTTTCCTTTCATTTCGAGTTTAGCCGTTCTCCTTTCGAATCTGGTTTCGAAGGGGGATTTGAAGGGTCGAGCTCGAAGGGTGCGACCCACTGCCCCGCTCCTTAACTCGGCCGCGGCTGGAGGCCGCGAATCGCGGAATATTCACTTTCGCCTCGGAAATAAAGCACGTTTCCCGTATACGTAACTCTCTGCCCACGCCGAGGTAACGGCCGACACGAGACCGCATCTCGGGCGAAACTCGTCTTGCCATAACCCGTCGCGTCGCCTTGCCGTTCCAAAGCCTGGGTCAATGTTACCAGAGAGAGGGAGAAAGAACTCTCGCTGAACCTTGCGGTCCGCCCGGAGATACGCGGGTCTCCTCTCCCTTTTTCCAAGGATTTAACCGCGAATATATATATATATATATTCATTGGGTATATTACGGGAGACGAGATGAGTATTCGGATAAGACGAGCGCGCAACGGTGGCGGTCGGCCGCGGCGGAATAAAAACCGCGTGGTGAAATTTACCAGCGATTAAGATCGCGCGGGTAAAAGTAACCGACCGAAACGGCACGAGTCGAGTAGAAATAAACGGAACGATAGGAAGTAGGAGAGCAAGGACTAACTCGACTGGTTTCTCGATCGGTTTCAGGTGGTCGGTGCTCCTCGTGTTCATCGCGGCGACACACCTGAGCGGCACCTCGGCGAGATACGTAAGTAGAAAGGGCCTTCGTGGTCTCGGACCCCATAGGAGATGCGGCCTTGAGCCTCGGCCAAGGGCCGCCGGCATTCCTCTAGGTTTTATTGCCTTCTCGTTTTGACGCTGGTTCGGGTTTCGAGGCCCCAGGCCCCCGAACCTGGCGGCGAGCCAGAACATCCTCCCTCGGCCCAATTTGCCTTTCCAGGAGCTCCGCGATTCCGAAACGCGAAGATGATCCGTCTCGTAAAGTTTATAGACACGGAAAAGACGTTGCTATCGTATGATTTTGTACAAGGTGTTTTCAAAATAGTGGACGCGGTTTATGCAGCGCTATCCTTGCGGGAGTATTTACAGAACGCGGCTGATACGCGTTAATCGATGCGCTGGTCGGCTACTTTTCAAGGAATTATTATAGGTAAACTATAGCAGAGGAAAATTAGTACAGAACTTTTGAATTAATTTTCGACATGGGTAGTGCTGGGTAAACCGTATCCACCATTCTTGTATGCTCTTTATATAAATATGTTCGTGTTCGAAGGAGGTAACACGGAGAGGGTTTTCTGTTTTTGAATTCGTTTGCAAGCACGCTGCGCGTGCATCGCATGCGTTTTGCGATGAATGAAGCTTAAGTGATGTCTTGAATATGCTTCCAATATATTCTACAATTGAGCAGGAAGAATTCTTGAATAAATTGAGAGAGTGAAGATACCTCTCCGACTAACCTCCTCCGGGTATTCCTTAGATTCCGTCCATTTCCTCTCTTCTATTTTGATAAACTCTACGGTGCTCTTCTCGAACTCGATCTTTCTTCTTGAAAATAAGGGAAAAAGTCGCCATCGACTCCACGAGGCTTCTCGGGGTACTCCGAGATACGGTACGGTTAGAAGAGCGGACAACTTTGGAATCTTCTCGGTTTCTCGAGAAAAAAGACGTTATCCTCGGATAAGCAGAAGTTAATTTCTGACGGTGAAGGATCATCTCGCGAGGCTCCTCTAGCAGCGGTTGGTCCAAGGACCGCGTCGTTGGATCGCCTGCAACGTTATCCTCCTCTCGGAGGACGACTTCTCCGGGATTGACCTTGCAGAGGTGTAAGGGATACCAGAAAATAGAGGATCTCCGAGAAAATGACGAGCGTACTTGGATCTTCCTCGGAGATGAACCGAGATGAATCGGATCGCGTTGCATCGTACCTCCTCCAGTTTCCAGGAGGATCTCGGTTTTTTCCTCGCGGCTGCTGTGCGGAAAGACCGCGCTTAACACACGGCGTCTTTTAGCGAGAAATTATTAATTTCAGGAAAAAGTCCCGGAGTGGCTGTACCGAGGAAAAGTAGTTACGAAATGTGCCCTGAAAGGGATATGATATGTACAACTACAGGAAGAAAGAATAACTTTACAAATCGTAGCTGTACAAACTAATTTCATACGATATCCCTGATAGGGATTGGTGCTTATTTCACATCTCTAGTGGTCATTTTTAATATGGTTTCTCCATTGGCACGAAGTATCGGAGCGAGGATTGGTCCAAAGTGGTAGTTCACTCGAAAATCAGGCGAAACGACGTTCTTCTTTGAGAATTGATTTCCTTCGATCTCATGTGATAGACAAGAGTGCAATTCAGCAGCATGGAACGTTCGGCATTAAAACACGATTTTCTCAGTAAATAGTCCCTTGTTTGGTCAAGATTCTGGGGCTAGATTAGTGTCGAGCATTAACGCCAATTTTCTCGGTGGTCGAAGGCCGTCTCGATTCAATCTCGCGGATGGGAGTGAAGTATCCCTCGTCTCGTTGCGAGCAACATTGCCGACGAAACGGAGGCGATAATCACCGACCTGTCCGTTCCGCTCGCGAATTAACCGCGAACTCGTCTCGCCAACCGGGTGGTTTCTCGCGCCGCAGGAAAAATCCGGAGGAGCATTTCCGAGCGTCCTTCTGCGGTTTTTCGGGAAGCGTGGGAGCGCTTTACTCCCCTCGAGTGACGGGCACATAAGCGACGCAAACGACGAGGACGTTGCCCTTTCTCGACCACGAGACCGCAGCCAGTATTAGCATAGATTAGCTCCACGCTTCTTCCATGCGACCATACGTGTCGGCCACTAAACGTACCGCGACCGTGAGGTCAAGCCGCGATTACGGTACCGCGTTCGGAAGCGGCGAAATTCGCTTCCCCAGGAAGAAGAGAAGGCGGAATCGCGACGTGCCGTCGACGAACCCCCGACAAGGTCCGTCAATGCTGATAAAAAAATTCTGTCTCTGAAAAAAATCATTTCTTTAAATGAACTCAAAGAAATAGCTGTATAAAATCAAAGATAGCCTTAACTAAAAAATTCCGAATGTTTAATTCGGATGCATTGATCGAATATTTCGTTTCTAAATGATAAAGCTAGAAATAGAAACTATACGTTTCACGTATTTAACTCCTTCAAAGAAGAACATTTTTTTTTTTTTTCATTCAGGCATTATCTTTTCTCAGTTCAATGAAATACGATTTCATGCCACTGAAACTATTTCTTTCAATAGGTGGAGTAAAATGTTCCACCGTCATTTGTTGTCATTGAACGTGCTACAGTTTTAAAGAAACTTACCGAGTATTATCATCTCCTGGAATGAAAAACGAATATTTTCTTGAGGTAATTCCAATTCCATGTTGTTTGATCCGAATGAGCATTATTATAGAAATTCTAAGAAATCACTTTCTTTGAATGATAGACATTTTTTCCCTCAGTCTAGTATCGCGAAATTCATTGCATGTAATTGTCTGAAATTTATTAGTCGGGCAGAAGACTCGGCTAATAATCGGGTCGCGTCGGTCGGATTAGTCACCGTTTAGCGCGACCGCATCGGGGAATTCTCGGAGAAGCGAGGCGCGAAACCACCGAGGATCGCGTCGCCGAGGATGACGAACCAATTGACCCGCGACCGCCGAAGAGTCGCGTCGCCTTTTTTGAGACGTCCTCCGTTAAGAAAAAATAGTATTAAATATTGCCACACGAACTTTAAAACAAACGCCAGCCCGTAAAAAGGATGAGATATGCACATACAGTTCAAAAAGTTACGATTTGTTATACTTCCTATCTGTAGTTGTATCTGAACAAAGTTTTCTTCTCAATCCCTTCAAGTCGTATTAACATGACTCCAATTAGTACTTGAAAGTAAATGACGCCGAGTAGTACTCGATAAGGGATCACTTAGCATCTTACGTACCAATAAGTGATAATTAATTATACTGAAATATGATTAGCAGTAATAACGTAAAACTAGTGAAGACGGTCTGTAAATGAAAAACAAGAATGACAAACTAATATCAGGTTATATAAGAAGCCTTGGGTTGGTGGGACGACTTCAGTACCTTTCGTATCTTGTAGCATGATGCAGAGTCTAGATATTCATTTTTAAGAAAGAGCAATTCGTAGCGACCTTGAACTTAGGGAGGTTTTTTATACACGGAGAGGTGCTTGCAGTTTTGTTCTTCTGTAGTTGTGAATATATCACATCTCTTTTAGGGATTGGTGCCTATTTCACCGTACTTTTTTTTATTCCAATGTCGGGTGGTTGGTCCTCGGAGGGAAGAACGAAGTTTTTCCATTCTCGAGAGTCCGATCGCGAGATATTCGCGAATCCAAACGATTACCTTACCGGGCGAGTGCATAACGACTCTTCGTTAGCGGCGTTTCTTCGTTGTTCAGTGCTCGAGCCGAGCAAACGGGCATGTCGGAGCTTTTGCAAAAGCTCGCCGCATATTCGCATCTCGGAGGGAAAAACGACGTTTTCCTCCCGTTCTGGGGAAACCGCGGAGAGCGCTCCCGTCGAGTCAGGTCGGTCTTTGCGGGAGAGCCTTGAGGTGGGAACCGGGGCTTCACGGGTCATTTAATCGAGATAATATTAGCACCGGCCAACTGGCCGCTAATGCGCCTTTCGAAACTCGCGCAGCTGGGAAGATGCCTCGTTAATCCGGATATAGGCGTTATTTGCTCGTCTTGCAGTCTCTAAGCCCGCGCGGGAGGTTATTGGCAAGCTAGAGTTAGGGTGGCGGCCATTTTCGGCCGACTCGCGAAATCGATGTTTCTCAGCGGCAAAAATTTGCAAATCTCGCTCCTGGCTGAGGACTGGAATTTTTATTCAACCAGCTAAGCTCGAAACGACCGGCCGACATTTTTTTTAGCACCTTCGCCGGCGCGTTTTCCGCGTAATGAAGGTGCAGGGTCGTTCTCGAAAATTGCGAGCGTCCCGGGGCGCATCGCGAGCCCGCTTTCATCGCTTTGAACGAGCGCGAGCGAGTGCGAGCTACTAGCTTCAGCCTCTCGCCTCGCCTTGGCCTCGCGGAGCTGGAAAAAGCTCCAGGGCACGCTTTTATTACACGGAAATGAACGTAAGCGTGCAGATGCTGCGGCCGCACTCCCACGCTCGCGGCAAAAATCACCGCAGCTGCGACGCGAAAGCTCGACGCGTCCGCCGGGCGGGGAATATTTACGTCGGCCTTAATCGTCGCTTTGCCACTCTCCCAAAAAAGAGGAGCTTCCCTTTGAGCCTCGATTCCCAGCGTTTGCTTTCGGTTACATCTGCCGTGCACGCGTAAATACGTCACGCGAGATTCTCGGCGGGATCCTCCTCGTCCTTAGAAACCCAGGATAGTTAATTACATCGGCGTCCCTGGCAAAATATCTAAACTCAGGACGAGGACCTTAACATATGTAAATTATTCTTTGGATTAATCTTTTAAAGCTCCCGATAGAGATATTTAGTCTACCGTAGAGTCAAGGTATGGGCGTAAGTCCTTTCGAAACGCAGGGGGTGGGTAAGTAAACGAGGCTGTGGGACTCGATGAATTATCGCTGAAATATTCCCCGTAGATAATGCACAATTCCTCCGAGAGGGTGATACGCGTTAAGCAATTCCACGGTGAAGCAACGGGATGCCTTCTGGCCGCCAACGGCTCGTTAAATTAACGCCATTATCACCGTTTGCGTCCTGTGGCGAAGTGCGTGCCAATTCTCTCGTAACGTGGCTTCCTCCTCGCGGCCAAGTTCGGAGTCTCTTCTATATAAATTTTTCGAGGGGTCCTTTGCATTTCTGTTCGTTCTAGTATTTTTATTTTATATATAATACTCGCGTCTGTGCATTTAAGCAATTTCGTAATGCACCGATCGCCTCGGCAAACGAGCGGGAGAAAAATAAATTCGAGCTCACCCCATTCTTGGTAGTCGCTTGGGAATGGGAGGCTCGCGGTAGGGCAGTGATAAGAACGGAGGAGTCAGCAGGAAATGCTTTCACAGAAGAGAAAATCCCCGGGAATCCTAGGACCATGCGTAGGCGTTTTCTCGAGTTGACTGCAGACTTCTGAGAAGGAGTCGCGCTCTTCCGGGAATCCGAAAATTCAGGGAACATGCGTGACTTCTCTCGGGGATGTCATGCAGACATTAGGAAACCGTTGGAGAAAATCGGTAATTATTCGCAACCACGGATCTCATGTCGAGAGACTGCTAAGACCAGATTCCACAGTTCGAATTTGGGCGTTCGAGAAGTTAATCCCACGTTAAAGTGACTCGCCGATGACAAAAGACGTTCCCCAAAAAAAAAATTAACGGATTTCGTAAACCTGAGTTCCGAATAAGCTTTCGAAACTCGAGTCCCATTAATCCATCATCAATTAACTCGTCGGTTAAACTTAACCCCAGGTTGGCTAATCCCGGGTATAAACTCGAATCGTGGAAGCAGGCCTAACAGTGGCGTAACCTGACTTTTTTACGGGACCCTGCTCGTGAAAGAAAATCAATTTTTCCTCGAGGAAAGTTTCCCGGCTGCCGTGGACGTAGCCGGCACCATGGACTGCGGTTGACTTACAATTTGAAAATTCGCACGTAGGTGAACGCACGAGATATGGTGCAGGAAATACACCGGTCGAGGGGTTATTCCCTCTGGTAATCATGAATTCAAATGCTCTAAATCACGTGAAAATCAACTGGAAATCCCAAGCAGAAATGACTTGAAATCGTTGAAAATCACTGAACAATGTCACGGTTATAAGGCCGATTATCACTTGTTGGATTAGATTGCTATTTATCGTATGAAATTCAAAGCTATTGGTTTTCAAAGAATAAAATCGTTTTCACTGGTTTCCGAGTGAATAGCCCTACGACACAGATCCATTTAATGAGGCTAATACGTTGGATTGTCAGCGAATTATCTCCGGAGGTGTCAAGAGCACCGGATTCGCGTCGCCCAGACGGTTAGTCTGGACGCGTGCCAAGGCTTTGCCGGATCGCGGTAAGATTTAGTGGAGCACCGCGAGACCCGAGGCGCTCGGCCTGGCCTGCCGTTTACGCCGGGAAATTAGCCTTAAGACGCTCCCTCCCGGAGGGCCGGACGATCGTTCGGCTCCCTGTAATTTTACGGACGAGAATTTCCTCCAACCGCCGATTCGATGAGCGGCATTTCGATCGCGGCTCGTAAACGCCCCTCGACTCGTCGACCCCCCGCGAGTTGGAGCCGACCTTCGCCCACTTCGCCCACTCGTTTATTATTTACAATCCCGGCGCAATTCCCAAGACTTGATCGAAGCCCCGGGCAATTGGCTCCCCGTCGAACAGGTGGCAAATCAATCGGATCGGCCCCTAACGACCGCCCTTAACCGCGGGGTCGTCGGTTCCTCGTTTCTGCCCCTCCACCCCCGTGAGTCCCACGGGAATCCCTTTGGCTAGGAGTTGCCTTGAAATTGAAGTTCCACTCTCCCCACTTGGTCTCGATGTTTCCGCTAATGGAAGCCGATCTACGATCCCAGGGAATCGTTGCTCCATCCCGTGACATTTGCCCCGCAGTTCCCAAATGGCGTCTGCAGTAGGTGGAAAAAAAATCACTTTCCAGAAAATATAATTCTTGGGTCAATGGATCTTCGTTGGCACTATTCGCAATGTAAGATCGAGGAAAACTAAGGCAAATTGTAGACGAAACTCCATTTTCATAAACTCAGCTTCGCTAAGTTCGTTTCACTCGTCTTCGTTACATTTACTAGGCGCAAACGTGGTAGAAAGAAAAGATGATTCACTCCAAAGAGGGAAAGACTAAAAGAATGAATAGTATTCATGAAACAACCTTCGTCAACTTCGAACAATATTCATCATTAATTATTTTTTATATCAGTAACTAGGTTGTTCGAGTTTAGCGTAATATTTCATCCAAATTGTGATATATTTCTTTCTTTAAATTCTCGATACTTGAGTCTAATTTTCTGCATGAAATTCTTCTCGGAAATTCATTTCCACTTGATATATATACCGGAGTCGAGGAATTTCTTAAGGAAGAAACATTTAGATTATCGCAAGTAATTAATTTCCCTTAGATAGTTTGTCGGATCGGGGCCAAGAAGATCGATATATTAAATTCGGCCATCTCGTTACAGCATCACATCAAATTGAGGCATGGCAGGCACAGGCGACAGCACGGGGAGAGTTACTTACCCGGGAGCTTCGTCCTGGACGTGGACGAGCCCGAGAGAGGATCCTGGAGCCCGTGGTCCACGCCCAGCTCATGCTCCAGGTCCTGCGGGGGAGGTGTGGCACACCAGACCAGGAGCTGTCTCGACGTCGAGTGAGTGGTTTCGGTGATTTCAATTTCAGCCAGCTACTTCCTCGTAGAAAACTTATCTCGTGCTAACAAATAACAATATCCCAGATATTAACGCTAATTGGACGCGTAGTTCTCCGTTAGCGTGCACCCTAGGAGGCGCAGCTACATCACCCGTTCGTCCCACTCATGAAATGTTACCACGAGGTGTAAATTTACGAGAATGCTTCCATACGTGTGCGGAAGTCTACGAGGCATAACTCCGCGGGTTAATGGCGTAAATTCATGCCGGGGACCGTGATATCTATGTACCACGAAGGACCATGAAGACCGCCCAGAGGTGGCCTCGGTCCAGCCGGTTCCTGGACGGTCACCTCGCGACGTCTGGCACTAATTTCTCACGATTGATCGTATTGCTCCAAAGTCCTTCCCGAGGTGCACTTTTGGGCACGGTCGCGGTTTAAGCGCCGGCTTACATAAGACGTTCTCTCGGGGGGGGGAGGTGAGAAATCGTTTGCCGATAACCGATCGACCGTAATAGCGCTGGTCGTACTTAATAACGAGTTAATCCGACCATGCTACTAGGGCGCAACTGCGAGGACGCATAATTTCGCGGCTCTCGAATTATTGCCGCGAAATCGGGCAACCATCGGCGCCCCTTAAAAGTGGCCGCGAAGTTGGACGGTTCCCCTTGGCATAGTGCCAAGAGGAGTTCGGAAGTTTCCGTGGCTGACATTTGACCTCGCGAGGAGAGTTTTCGACTCTTCTTGCGAGCCGGCGCGCCCTTTGAACCGTATTAATTATTTTTTTCCGGGAGGTCATCTTTGATTTTGGACAATAATAGCGCCAATTGTACTTAATAACGAGTTAATTCAGCTGATCTATCAGGGCGCAACTGTAAGGACGCATAATTTCGCCGCTATTGAATTATTGCCGCGAAATCGAGCGACCACCGACACCCCTTAAAAATGGCCGCCAAGTTGGACAGTTCTCCTCGACGTAGCGCCAAAGAGTTCGGAGGTTTTCGAGGCTGACTTTTGACCTCGAGGGCGGAGTTTATGACTCTTCTTGCGAGCCGGCGCGCCCTTTGAACGGCCTTAATTTTTTTCGAAGCCGGCTTCGATTTGCACTCTCTCGAGTTAGCGCGAGTGGCGGCGCGCTATTAGAAGGGCTCTGAGAGGAAGGGCGACCAGGTTTTGTCCAGGGCCGGGTTTCACCTGTTCGCGAGTAATGTATGCAAGGATGCGACCGGGGGATATGAATTATCGCGCCGGAAGATGAACGGTCGCCATTCCTCTCGGGCTTTTTGCGAGGCGAATCCTCGGAAGGGGGCCGGGATGGGAAATGAAAGGTGCAAAAATTCACTGCGGTTTTCTTTGGCCTCCTCGGAGACGGAGTCTCGAGGACCAGGATGCAACAAAGCACGCCTCGACTCCGCTGAATAAATCTGGTTTGCTTGCTTTACTCTTTTCTGGCGAGATTACCTACTTGTGTACCTGTACTTGCGATGTCCACATATACATTTTCGCGATTTCCTCTGTTGCAGCGAGAACGGGATGGAGAGATGTTCGGGAGCGAGCAAGAGGTTCTTCTCCTGCAACATCCAAGTAAGTACAGAATTACGAGGAAGGATCGTGTCGCCAAAACCATTTATTGGCGACGCGCTTCCTAATCGACCAAATAGGCGTCGGGTTTGGCAACGAGGAGGCGCCACGTCGCCATTACGAGAGTTCAATCGGTTCGACCCGAAACTCTCTTCCATAAACGACATCCTTCGCATTTCTTGAGTCTAGAGGAGAACCTCGAAACTTAAAATTCATGATTTCTTGAGAGAATAACTATTTGCGTTTCCTCTATTGAGTTAGCAGTCTGTATCTATGGGTTTATGTTCCGAACCCGTTTCGCAGCGTCTCCGTAATGCATCGAAAAGTGCAATTATTGCGTCGTCTTTTATTCAGGAACGTTCCTCGTTCTCGTAGGAATATAGAAATGAGAAGATGCTCGGATTCCAAAGGGAGTTCCGGTAGGAAAATATTATTAGGAAAGGGCACTCGTCGGGGATGCTGCGTGGTATCTCTCATGTCTCTCGTACAGGTGCACGAAGAGGACCCTCTGAGTCTCGGATGCACATTTACGATCGCTCCGCGAAGTCTCTCGTGCTCTTTACGCCGCTGGCACTCGGGGATTAACGAGACCCTTAAAGCGTACTTAGTGGGTACCTCTTAGAACTCGCTCGCGATGCTTGCGAAAAATTCGCGGGCGAGCACGTCGCGACGATTTCGTCCCCCTCCTTCTCCTTCTCTCCCTCCACGACAGTGCCTTTCTTTCGTATGAATACACGCGGAATATATTTATACACCCTGTATGAATAAGAAATCGTCAGACGCTCCGCGTTGCCGTGTAATAAACGTTTCCTATTCCGTATTCGCTGTCTTCCCCGGATCGCCACGGGCACCGCTCTACCGCGAATAATTCAGATATGCGCGACCCTCGGCGTAATCCCGGCGAACGGGACGGAATTCTCTGGACCCCCTCTCGGCTCTCTTGAGGCGTTTTTGCACGTCCTAATTCCCGCAAACTCGGCGCATGGCGGATGTTCGAGACGTAAACGCGTGCCCGGTCTGGAGAGCCTCCTCGACGACGGAGTTCCCTCGTAAAGTCGAGATGTCCGGACCACTCTCGGAGGTTCTCGGTAACCCGGGACTGCTGGTGATTTACTTGGTTCTGAGCCGATCGAGGACCCGACGAAATTCCCAAAGTTCGTTCATCGGAATCCGCGGAGTTGCTCTTTTGACCATTCGAGGTCGATTTCAGATCTTGACTAACTGTAGGAAAAAAATCATTCAAAATTGCCTTCTCTTTTCTTTGACACGAAGTTCGCCCACGTGGTACTCGGAAACCTTCCAGTCCTTGGAAGTCCTCGAAAATCCAGGACTGCCGGCAATATTTACTTGGTCTTAGGCTGATCGAGGACCCCAGGAAATTCGCAAGGTTCGGTCCCCAAAATCTGCGAAGTCGCCTTTCTGGCCATTTGAAGCCGATTGCACACTCTGGCTTGTTTGTGGAAAAAATCGCGAAGTCGCTCTTCTGGCCACCTGAAGTCGATTCTACGCTCTGGATAGCTTGAGGAAAAATCTCCCGAAATAGTCTCCCCTTTCCTTCCACGCGTGGACAAGTTCGCCCATGCGGTCCCCAGGGCGAGGAGGGCAAATAAATGGCCCCGATGTGCCTCCCTCCTTAAAGCCATTCCCGGCCCCCGGAGTTCTCGATCTTAATTTAATACTCCGAACGGGGGAACGGCAACCCCTTCCTCGGCGGTACGTCTCGAGGAGGCTCTCGATACCGGGGGAGATTCCTGGCGAGAAATATCGCCTCCGAGGATCCATTCGACGGGCACCTTCGTAATTGACGGAGGACCGCTGGCCACGTTTCCCCTGCTTCGTGCAGCGAATTTCCTCCACTTGGAGATTTACTTTCGAATTTCTCTAGAAGGCGCAGGACAAAAAGGGAGCTCGGAAGGAAGATGGAATCGAGGTCTCCACGGTTTACCAGAGAAGGGCATCGTCTCCTCGGGAACGAGGAAAATGTCGTGGAGTCAGAGGGTCCATTCAGAGCAGTGAGGCGATATCTGCGAATTTCCTTTGCTCGAGTTTTTATTTTTGAATTTCGAAACCAGAGGAATTCATAAGCAGAGGACAAAGGAGGGCTCGAATGGGAGGTGGGATCGAAGCCTCCTCGGTTCCCGTGGGAGTGGTCTCGCTTCTTCGGAAGCGGGGAAAACGCAGCGGAGTCAGAGAGCACGCCGAGGGCGGTAACGCGATATCCTGCGAGTAAAAGCTTTCCGTCGTTACGAAGCTCTTCCTCTTTTCGTGCGAGACCTCGCCCTTGTCTGCGAAGGTCGGAAGAGAAGTCTCATCTAGTTCCGTTTCGCTCGACCTCATCGTCCCTTTTGCACGGATGTTTTCAGTCTCAAAAGAAATCACGAGAGCCGGAAACTCATCCGTAGAGGGGCTTTCCGCTATGCGTAGGTAAGGCGCTATTGCGCGACACGGGATACTCCATGGTGTCGTTGGAAGTCCGACTGGTATGGAAAAATCGTTCCTGGAAGCCTTCCGAACTCGGAGCGAGTATTCTCGCGAGGGCATCTGTATGCAGATGCGTCTCGAGGCCCTTGGAATGTGGAACGGATCTCGGATGTTCCCCGTCGCCATTTCTCATTCTTGTTCCCCCGTTGGCGATGCTTCCTCGACTGCGGGGCTATTTTCGATCCTCGAGTCACGCTTTTGACGTCTAAGAGAACTCTTTCTCCCCTTCCTCTTAAATCTCTCGAGTCCCGTGTATAGGCTGGGGCGTGATATACTTCCTTCGAAGGTTTCCACGTATTTCCCACCTCCGACGAGACTCTTGACGCCCGGGGCCTCTTTTTCTAATTAATTTGCTCGTTTTTATCGGACGATATTCTCCGGGTAACGAGATGAGCCCAAACTGGTCCAGCGTCTACGGGAAAGCCACACCTCCGACGCCTCCTCTTCGGGTTCGAGCCGACCAAAGCCAATTCGCCTTCTCCACCTTCTCCACCTTTTCCACCCCGAAGACCCGAGCTGGATCACTCGGCTCGAATTAAACACACCCACTCTCATTTCGCTTCATGATGCGGCATTTTTCTTTCCTTCGTGGATCTGGTTCCCGCTGGACCCGACCCTCGGATCCCTTCGAAAGAAACCGCGCGTCCGATTTATTTCCGTACGACGACCTACATGCGTGCTTTGGGGAGAAAAAGGAAAAGGACGGAAGAAGGATGACGGAGAAAGAAATCGCACGCGCTGGCACGCGAGATTTCACTTGCAGCTGCGCTTGGAGATGTTCATTCCGGCCATCGTCAAGGTTGACGCGTTGCTTCTTTTAACCGAGTCGATCATCGGCCTTGGCCTCGTAATCGCGAGTGCGCCAAATCTCGATCCCTCTTCGTTGGGTTTCATCGATCAACGGACTTGGAATTTCTTCCAGGACTGCCCTGGAGAACCGAAGGACTTCAGGGCCGAACAATGCACGGAGTTCAACAACGTCCCCTTCGAGGACGTCTATTACGAGTAAGTCCTTCTTCGTCGTCGTTCCCGGACGAAGAAACTCGTTAAGTGGAAATTGTCCAAGTAAATTGTCCGAGTGGCCGATTTTTTCGTAAAATACTGCGACTGGTTCATTTTCTAGCTGGATACCTTACACCGGTGGCCCTAACAAATGCGAGTTGAACTGCATGCCGCGAGGCGAGCGTTTCTTCTACAGACACAAACTGAGCGTCGTCGACGGGACGCCCTGCGACGTCGAGAAGAACGACGTCTGCGTCGAGGGAAGATGCATGGTAGGTACAACTTGGAACTAGATTCTCGCTCCAGTTGGAGTTCTTGGATCTCCTCGACCAGGGTGAACGAGGGAAACCTTCGTGATCTTGTTCAGCCCGTAGGTTGCGACAAGATGCTGGGTAGCGACGCCAAGGAAGACGCTTGCAGAGATTGTGGAGGTGACGGTTCCGACTGTAACACCGTCAGTGGTCTCTTCGACACGGATGATCTGCAAGTTGGTGCGTGATGCCTACAGCATCCCTCTTAACCACGAAACATATTAGACTCAATATTCAAGGAGTTGATTTCTTTTCTAGGGTATATCGACATCCTTCTCATCCCCGAAGGAGCAACCAACATCGTGATCAAAGAGGTCCGGCCGTCCAACAATTACCTCGGTTAGTACATTAGGGAATCGCCAAAGACCTGCGCTTCAACCTCTGCACGTAGAAAAAAATTTGGTTCATATAACATTATCGGTTGATTACCTACATTTGGTTAATTGCAGAAAATGTTTCAAATATTTAACGCGATCGACCAAAAATTATTAACCGAAGGATTTAGTCATGTCAACTAATTATTTGGTTGTCCACATAATAGCCATATTCTATGTTTAAGTCAACAAAAATTATAATGATTCAGCCAAATATTTTTCTGGATGATGTAGTCTCGTCGTATCGTCGTCAGAAATGACTGGTTAACAAAATTGGTTAAAATTTTCAGCGATTCGAAACACGACCGGGCATTATTATCTGAACGGCAACTGGAGGATAGACTTCCCCCGCAGTCTGCGATTCGCAGGGACGATATTTCACTATTCTAGGGATCCTCAGGGTTTCGCAGCTCCAGATACCATAGCCGCCCTGGGACCGACCAGCGAAGCGATCTACGTCGTGGTAAGCATCCGCTAAATTCCTCCTCGAGCAAATTCCCCCCAGGACCTGTACAAAGTCCATGGCCGGATATTCTGGGTATGCCCCGTAGTTGCTGTACCAAGACAAGAACGTCGGCGTGCACTACGAGTACAGCATTCCGAAGAAGTTCTCGCAGCAATCGGACCCCGACAGTTACACTTGGATAGCCGACGAATTCTCCTCTTGCAGCGCGAGTTGCGGCGGAGGTATTGCTCTAAATAGAGTTATAATGAGTTCTAAGTGGGAATGGACCCCTTAATTAATGGTTAATTAATTAATTTTTTAAGGCTATAAATCGAGGAGAGTCGCTTGCGTACGCCGACGTGACAACGAGCGAGTGGACGAGAACCTCTGTGACCCCCAGCTGGAACCAGCCGACACCCAGCTGTGTGGTGACGAACCATGTCCTCCAGAGTGGGTGGAGGGTCCTTGGGGTCCTTGCAGTGAACCTTGCGGCGAAGGTGGTGTACAGTCGAGGGAGATTAAATGCGAGCAAGTCGTCGCAGGAGGAATTCCCTCGGTGGTCGACGATTCCCAGTGTCTTGAGAAATTGGGTCCCAAAGCCTCCACCACGCAGGCATGCAACAAGGACGTGGAGTGCCCGAAATGGCACCTGGGACCTTGGAAACCGGTAAAGGATCATTTTGCATAGAGTTCATAAAAATGCCAATTCCCAGTGTCTTGAGAAATTGAGTCCCAAAGCCTCCACCACGCAGGCATGCAATAAGGACGTGGAGTGCCCGAAATGGCACCTGGGACCCTGGAAACCGGTAAAAGATTATTTTGCATAGAGTTCATGAAAATGGAGGAGACGTGGATAAGGGTAAGAAAGGAGATTAGATAGAGCAGGTCTGCATCATTTATCTCGAATGCGAAAAATGAACGAAAAAGGATAGAAGAAAATGTACCAGATTATTTTTCGCAAGGTGGTCACGGGTTTTTATCGGTGTTTTCAGTGCGATCGTCTGTGCGGAATAGGCAAGCAGGTTAGGAAGGTAACTTGTTACAAAAAGGACGATGGGAAGATCGAGGTTTTGGCCGATGAAGTTTGCCAGGGTGAAGTTCCAGAAAAAGAAAAGCCCTGCGAGCTGAGACCTTGCGCCGGACTGGACTGGGTCGTCTCTGATTGGAGTGGCGTGAGTTTCCATTTACTTTCCTAATTTTTAAAATACATCGCTGTCCGTGCGTTGTTCCTTTCGTTGGTCTCATTCGACGTGATTGATTTACAGTGCGACGACAAATGTGGCCTAAGTCAAGAGACAAGAACCGCTCATTGCGCCACGAAGGATGGAGACGTTTATCCGGATGAAAAGTGCAATTCTGAAAAGAAGCCCGAATTGACCAGGAAATGCGAAAATGTGCAGAACTGCGAATTTCAGTGGTACGCTACTCAGTGGAGCGAGGTAAGCGATACATGCCTGTTCCTTTTGTTAATTTATATTTCTCTTGACCTCTAAATGGATGAATTTTTCCATTTCCATCTGTTCAGTGTTCGGCAAAGTGTGGCTCGGGTGTCCAGACTAGGAAGGTCTTCTGCGGTACTTTCGAGGACGAGGAAACTCTGAAGAAGGCACCCGATGATAAATGCGACCTGGAGAAAAAATACGAGGACAAGAAGAACTGCACCGCCGAGATCGAACAGTGCAAAGGAGAATGGTTCGTCGGTCCTTGGAGCAAGGTAACGAGAACCTTGTTAAATCGGTTCATCTCCTAAGGTAGTCCAGGAGGTTTTCTCTAAACTTTTGAATTAAAAAATTATAATTGAATCTTTTAGTGCTCCAAGCCATGCGGAGGCGGCGACATGTCGAGAAAGGTAGTTTGTTTGAAAGACAACCAAACTGTTTCGCCGGACAATTGCGACGTAGACACGATCATGTTCAGCGAGGAAAGCTGCAACGATCATCCTTGCGGAGAAGGTGAGGAATGCACTTCCATAAATAATTTGAATATTTAGTGAATTTTCGGAAAATTCAATATCGACGTATTTCAGACGAAATGCTGCCCGTGGAACCGTCGAAGACTACAGTTCTGCCTATCGAGGAGGAGGAATGCGAAGAGTACGAAGACGAGGATTTCGTGACATTCGATCCCAGCTTAGGGGGTGAAGTAAGTGTCTGCCTCTGCTAGTTTAAAATTTTTCCTTCGCTTCTAAGAGTAATTCCTATCTTTACTATATTTTTCTTCAGACTAAATCTAAAAAAGCGGACGAAGGAATGACGGAGGCTTCGCCGTTGAGTTCGCCGTTTGGTATGGAGCTTTCTGAAGGGACCAGTCTGGACGACATCATGATGAGCGACTCGACGTACATTCGCGGAGACATAAGTCTTTTCACGGACGCCGGCAGCGGCAGTGGTACCGGAAGTGACGATTTCACTCTGTTCAGTTCATTTTACACTGACTCCTCGATATCGGACAAGGATCAGTCCGTGGAAGGTAGTGGATCATCCGAAGAGTCGACTACCAGTTTCATTACCGTGGTGACCGAAGGTTCCACCGACGTTTCCGTGACCACGGAGTCTGGTTCCACCGACGAATCGAGTCAATCGGGGTCCACCGATACGTCAGAATCGTCAGAATCAACAATGTCGTCAGAATCGTCAGAATCGACAATGTCGTCAGAATCGTCAGAATCAACAATGTCGTCAGAATCGTCAGAATCTTCAGAGACCGCCGAGAGTACGGAGTCATCAACGACCGAAGCCACTGAAGTCAGCGAAACGGAAGGTTTGCATCGCTCGAGTAAATTCACGCATAATTTCTGTGTACCATTACTCGTGTGTTTATTTATTTAATTCAATATTAAAAACTAGTGTCTGGATCGGATGCCACCACCGAATCGGGTACAACGGAATTATCAACCAGCGAATCGGCAACGACGCAAGGATCGACCGAGTCGACGGGATCCGAGGACACTCAGGAGACGTCCACTTCCGATTATTCCACTGCATCCACTTTGGACGTAACCGCTACCACAGGTTCCGAAGATACTACAGTGTCTTCTGAAACAGAGTCCACGGAATCTACCGTCACGGAGACCTCCGAATCCACGGAGTCGACCGTCACGGAAACCACAGACTCCACGGAATCGACAGTGACGGAGTCCACCGAATCCACACCAACGACTTCCTCCACCGAGTCTGAAAGCACTTCTACGGAAGAAGAGACCACGGGATCAAGCTCGACGGAAGAGTCCGCTTCAACTTTCGAGTCAACCACTGAATTGCCGACCTCTCAATCTTCAGAATCAACCGGTAAGTAACGTGCAAGTAGGGTTGTCTATTACAAATTAAGTGTGGAAAAAGAAATAAAGCAGAGATTCTTTCAGAATCGTCCACTTCGGCTACCTCGGAAAGTGACTTCACGGAGACTAGCACGTTCGCCTCCACGACGGAAGTAACTAGTGAAAGTAGCGAAACCACCGAAACCAGCGAAACCAGAAAAACCAGCGAAACCAGCGAAACCAGCGAAACCAGCGAAACCAGCGAAACCAGCGAAACCAGCGAAACCAGCAAGTTGTCCACCACTGAAACGGAAGTAACCCAGTCGACAGGATCATCGGTGACCGAGAGCACCGAGGAGACTTCCGAGACCTCTACGATCTCTGGAACCACAGGAACTTCCGAAAGTCCAAAGACTTCCGAAACTTCGTCAACTGTGTCCGGTGAAACCTCGGAGTCGGAACCATCCACCTTGTCGGGAGAGACGACCGAATCCGGTGTATCAACGGTGTCGGCTGGAAGCACGGAGTCTGGAGCAACGACGGAATCCACCGAGTACGAGGCGACTTCGGAATCAGGTACGACGGAGTCTGGTGAAACGACCGTGACCGAGAGTGAGATGACGACCGAAACTGGGGAGACAGGTTTGACAACGGAAAGCGGTGTTACCGATCAGACAACAGAGACGGAAGAGGTAGATCTCACCGGCAAGACGCATAGTGAGTAATCAAGAAACGACCCAGGTCACCGGCGAACTTTCCTTTCGATAGAAAGCATGATCGAGTGACTTTATTTCCAGTCAGCGAATTGTGGACGACGATCAGCCCCGTGGAGGACGCTATCACGAAGGAGCACAAGCTGAGGAAGTGCAAACTCAGGAAGAAGAAGGAGACTTGCAAGACCGCTCCGTTTGGTTGTTGCTACGACGGAGTGACTGCAGCCGAGGGTCCATTCGGGAAAGGGTGCCCCACTCCTCTCACCTGCAACGAGACCAAATACGGATGCTGTCCCGACGAGGTGTCTCCCGCAATCGGACCCGACAACGAAGGTTGCCCAGATTCGCATTGCAAGGAGACTCTCTTTGGTTGTTGTCCGGATGGCGTCACTCCTGCAGAGGGTAACGATTTCGAAGGCTGCGTCAAGCCTTGCAACCAGACGGAGTAAGTGCTCTATTTAAGATAAAATTTTTCCTGCTAATGATACAATTTCCATAACGAATGCTTCATCACCAGATTTGGATGCTGCCTGGACGAGGAGACGCCAGCGAGCGGAGCCAACAATTTGGGCTGCTGCAACGTGACCAAGTTCGGCTGTTGCGAAGACAACCTAAGACCGGCTTCTGGACCAAACTTTGAAGGTTTTACCTAGTTTTTTCTCTTGGAGGGCGTTACTTTCATGAATTAATTGTGTCGTGGATTTAAGGTTGCGAGGAGCCGGAAGTTACCTCCACGGAGCCGGTCACGGATCTCGAAGAAAGCACCACTCCTGTGGAACCGGAAGAGGACTGCGCCAACTCCACCTACGGCTGCTGCCCCGATGGCGTCAAGCCCGCTTCCGGTACGAACTTTGAAGGCTGTGGGGTCATTAACTTCGAGAACTGCACCGCCTCCTACTTCGGCTGCTGTCCCGATGGAGTATCCCCAGGTACGAAGTGAACCTGGAGAAACATGGAACGATTCCTACGAAATGGAATCTGTAACGAGTTTTCCCTTTCCGGCAGCACTGGGAGGCAATTACCACGGTTGTCATCTGCCTTGCGAGAACACCACATATGGGTGTTGCGAGGATGGTTCGACTCCCGCCCATGGACCAAATATGGAGGGCTGCTGTTTGTCCACTCCCTTCAAGTGCTGTCCAGACAACATTTTACCGGCCAGAGGTCCAGATCTTTATGGCTGTGGATGCCAATATTCCAGATTCGGTTGTTGTCCCGACAACTCTACAGCCGCAAGAGGACCTAACAACGAGGGTTGCGGTTGCCAGTACACGACTCATGGATGTTGTCCCAATCGGTTCACCCCGGCTACTGGACCCAACTTCGAAGGATGTCCTTGCTACACATATCAATTCGGCTGTTGTCCGGATGGCGTGAACATAGCTAAAGGACCTCACAGTCAAGGTACGACAGGATTGAAACCTTGAGAGCTTTCAAGATCACGAGGGTGTCTGACGTTGATTCATACCTTTTAGGCTGCGGATGCGAAAATACGAAGTTCAACTGCTGCTCCGATGGCAGGACACCCGCCAAAGGACCGAACTTTGCTGGATGCGCTTGCGATGCCTCGAAATATGGATGCTGTTTTGACGGAGTGGAAGAGGCCCAAGGGGAAAACTTTGAAGGCTGCTTGACCGTACCCACGACTCCTGGAGCAGCTTGCTCCTTGGAGAGGGACCGAGGTCCTTGCAGAGATTTTACCGTCAAGTGGTTCTTTGACACTGAATATGGCGGGTGCTCGAGGTTTTGGTATGGTGGCTGTGATGGCAACGACAATCGCTTTAAGACGCAGGAGGAGTGCAAGGAAATCTGCGTTGAGCCTAAAGGACGAGGTATGGAAGGCGGAATGATAGAACCTCTGTTCCGCATTTGTAACATTGTATCATCGCTTTAGTTACAAATAATGCCGTTATTTAGACGCCTGCGTCCTGCCCAAAATCACTGGTCCTTGCGAAGGGTACTACCCAACCTGGTACTACGACGCTGGAAGGCAACAATGTGGTCAGTTTGTCTATGGAGGGTGTCTTGGTAATGCCAACAAGTTCAAAACTCGGGAGGAGTGCGAGGAACTTTGCGTGGTCCCTGACGATGTCGGTAAGTAATCATTAACTGTATCAATCTGCATCCTGTAATTAGGGAAAAATGTTGACACAAGAGTCGGCGATTTGCAGACCCGTGCGATCAGGGCAAGGAAGAAGGCCCTTGCCAGGGCAACTTCACCAGGTGGCACTTCAACAAGGAATCGCAGCGCTGTGAGATTTTCAGGTACGGAGGGTGTAAAGGAAACAACAATAACTTCCCCACGGAAGTGGCGTGTCACCAGCAGTGTCTGCAGCCTGGTCGCAGCCGAGGTGAGCAATCACTGGGGATAGTTATCGGATACTTCTAACGAAAGATTGAATGTCTAACGAATAGAATGTCCACGTACTAATTCGTGATAAGAGTCAACCAGACGTTAACTCAGGGGGCAACAAAGTATCATGCGTTACTTCCGTTCATTTGTCCTCGATTACCGGATTTGGGGGAATCCTTCGGATTCGTAACCGTACTAATCCTAGATTAAAGTGAGAATAATACGTTTTCAGTAATACAGAACGTGTGTGTCTTGGAGAAAGAGCCCGGGCCTTGCCCCGCCTCTTTACTGCGCTGGCATTACGACGCAAAGCATTGCATTTGTAGGCAATTCGTTTACGGTGGTTGTAACGGCAATGGGAATAAATTCCGATCTCGAGCTGCTTGCGAGCGGCGATGTCTTATCCGAGGTATTGAAACCACCAGAGAAAAAGGATGCTCGGGATCATAGGGTGTCGGCTGGTTAACGAGTCACTTGTCATCCACTGCTGATTTAGTTTGAAATCGTTAAATCATTGGTGCTGGTTTCTTAATCAGCACAGAACACCTTGTTATTGTTTACAGTTTATTTAACCACGAGAATCTCTCACTGATCGCGTATTTCGATCACTTCCGAATGCTGCGAGTGATGCATCGATCGCGCTCGGGTAGAATTAATGTACTAACTGCAACATAGATGTTGAACCGAAAATTTAACATGGGCGGGTTGGAAGGAACTTCTTCCCTAGTACTAATATTTAATCGCAAGCTTTCCTCCTTAGTAATAGGCATTAATTACTAATATAGTAGGATCTAACGTGTAATGTGCATGGTGATTGATGCGGTGACAGATTCTTGCTCGCTGCCACGTTTCGAGGGTAACTGCACGGAGAAGCACTCTCGTTGGTACTTTGACCAGTCGGAAAATCGGTGCATGCCCTTCTATTACACCGGATGTGGTGGAAATAAAAATAACTTTGAGTCTAGAGATGCATGCGAGACCGACTGTCCACCCAAAATCGGTAAGGTTCCAATTATCACCTATTAACGATCGTACTACTTGACATGCAGAAAAAAATTTAGTTCATTTAATAAAATCATTCGATTGACTGTATGCGGTTAATTTCAGAAAACATTTTGATTGAGTGAATTGTATTTTAGTGAACTTGACCAAACATTGGTTGTTTCAATCAACCAAGGTGTTTCGGTCAAATCGAATTGTTAACTTGAGAAAATATTTCAGGTAATAAATCGAATGTTTTTGTCAAATGTACCGAATTACATTAATACTTGGTACGACTCACCACAATATTTGACAAATTTTTAACAAAAAACGATTAACCAAAGAATTTAGTCATGTCAACTAAATATTTGGTTGTCCATATGGTAACCATATTTTATGGTTAAACCAACCAAAATTTCATTGATTCAACCGAATATTTTTCTGCGTGCATAATTCTTCTCGGCTCTGATCTCATCTATGCAGAATTAGATATCTACGAGCACGAATTAATTAGAGGAAGATATCGCAGTTAAAAGCTAGCGAATGTTTTAAAGCTATTTCCTATTATGTCCTGGAACTCAGAGCAAGATATCTGCCTGCTTCCTGCTCTCTTGGGTGAGTGCCACAATTACACCCAGAGGTGGTACTATGACTCGTACGAACAGCGGTGTAGACAATTCTACTATGGAGGCTGCGGTGGAAACGAGAACAACTTTAGGACCGACCAGGAGTGCATCTCGAGATGCGAGGCCAAAACTAGCACGTCTGCTCCTGCCGTCGTCGAATTCAAAACCGGTAACAAAATTTAGAAACAATCCCAACCATGATTACATCCAACTATCCCTCCTCCATCCTCGACGGTTAATGAAAATCGAGGACCTTTTCCTTGCAGAGTTTTGCTTTCTGCCCGACGATCACGGACCGTGTGCTGATGAGTCCGTCAGGTGGTTCTATGACAGCAGGGAAGGAATCTGCAAACAATTCACCTATGGTGGTTGTCAGACCAATGGGAACATGTTCGGCACCCGCGAGGAGTGCGAGTATCGTTGTGGAGATGTGCAAGGTAATCTACGAATTTTCTTTATTTTCCATAAACTCGACAAACGCTTTTTTACATATTAAAAAGTATAATCCAGATTTGAGGTTATGTGAAAGTGGCGTCGAAGAAGTCTCATTTATGAAACTTCTCCGAACTGGAAGCACCGAAACGCTTCAAGATTTACCAAAGGGGTATGGAGGCAATAAGGAAGGTCCTGACCCCCTTGAAATTTCATTTTCTTTTAAATATGTTTATCGACATCTTTAACATTTTTATAATCAATTAAATTTCATGTTCATCGAGACCTTCCGTGGAGCTTCCACATTTATATGGTAGAATTTCAAATGATTCGGTACACCAAGTTTGCAGAAAGTTTTCATGAACGATTGACCTCTCGGATGCCACTTCCACATCATCTTAAGCGAGGTTTAATCTTCCAGATCCGTGCACCCTGCCGAAGGTGGTCGGGCCATGCAACGGATTCGTTCAACAGTATTTCTACGACAGGCGCTCGGACTCTTGTTACGAGTTCGACTACAGCGGCTGCCAGGGCAACAAGAATCGCTTCCAGGACAAGCTCTCCTGCGAGAGCAAATGCAAACAAGTTCCTGACGTTCCGTCCGAGGTTAAGGCTCAGCAGCAGAGTACACAGGCACCGCATCCAATCACTGAAATCGTCCCAGCTAGTCCTCTCTGCTTGGCACCGGTTGATGCTGGACCTTGCAATGGAGAAGTCACGGCCTATTACTACGACCCTCAGTCTAAGTCTTGTCAAGCTTTCATCTATGGTGGGTGCGAAGGCAACGCCAACAGGTTCCAGACCGAGGAGCAGTGCGAGAGACTCTGCGGTCGCTTCCAAGGCCAAGGTGAGCCTTCTTCGGCATTGTTTTGAGCATCCAGCTCGAGTCGTTCGCTCGGAATTGACCATCTTATCGTTGCTTCAGATGTCTGCAACCTTCCCGTCGACACCGGACCGTGTCGAGGAGCTTTCCCCAAGGTCTATTACGATTCTGGCAGCCGGGGATGTCGTGAGTTTACTTACGGTGGTTGTGATGGGAACGCCAACAGGTTCAGCACCGTTCCGGAATGCGAGTCGGTCTGCATTCACCACGAAGAACCTGCTCCTACTGGAAACGACACCTCGCTTTCTCATCTGGGTAAGGAATGGAGCTATCTTATCTCTAGATTGCGGTCTGTTGCCGATACCGAGGTGTCGTTACCTTGACCCTGTACTTGTGGTTTAAGCGATCTGCAAAGAACCCGTGGACATCGGTTCTTGCAGCACAGGGACTTACAAGCGATTCTACTTCGACGACGAACGCCAGACTTGCATGGCGTTCGTTTACACGGGTTGCGGTGGAAATCGTAACAGATTCAAGACTTTCGAGTCTTGCATTAATACTTGCTTCAGGAGTAAGTGACAGGATAGTAAAAGCGCTCGCTCTGACAACGTGCTGGCTGTTCGGATCACTTTTGTCAAGTCCCGGCGACAGGCTTCTACGAGCCTTTCTAACGTTGTACATAAACCAGCAGGACCCTTCCTTGCACATGTACTCCTTGTTCCTCGATTTTCTATGATTCTGCCATGCGTCATCGCACACCATGCCTCACCGTTTTATTCGTATTCAACAAGCTGTATATAAGAAGCTGTCACGAGCGCCATGCTCCAAGCTTTAAATCACATGTCCCCCACTTTTTGAACGGTATGTTATGTAAAACGTATAATTGTAACACAGAGAATCGTTTAACAGCGAGCAACGAGATAGACGTGGACTCGGGACGTGACAAGAAGGATCCTTGTGCGGAGGCTCGCGAAGAGTGCAACATTATTCGCTGTCCTTACGGGAAGGAAGCTTTTGTCGATAGCCAAGATTGCGAACGCTGCCGTTGTGTGGATCCCTGCAGGACTCAGACTTGTCCGGAGGGAACCAAATGTGCCATCACATTGGTGGCGAGCAGAGATGGCACCGAGTACAAGGGAGTCTGCAGATCGAGTGAGTCATCATTAAATCGTAACATTATATTCCATAGCAATATTCAAAGTTGCATTGAATATATCTTGCAAAATGCTTTTCTCCGTAATAATAGCTACTAAGCCAGGAAGGTGTCCAAACGTGTCGAACAGCACGCGCTGCGAGCAGGAATGTCAGTCCGATGCAGATTGCACCGGAGAGTGGAAATGCTGCAAGATCGGGTGTGGTGCCTCTTGCTTGGAACCGGCACCCGAGGAACCACTTCCCACGCTTCCTCCGATTCAGAATGCCTCAATTCCTCAGTATGGAGCAGAACCAGCCTCCATCGTACAGCCAGAAGAACCGAACGTCAGTGCCGAGGAAGGCGGATTCGTCACTATGACGTGTGTAGCTCGTGGCAACCCGAGACCAACTATTTCCTGGAGGAAAGATACCACTTTGGTTGGTTCACCAACAATTTCTCTATGGATATCGATTTGATTAACGGGGGCTTTGATTCATTTTTTTCTATTGATCTTCATTTGTAGATCGGCGCGGCCGAGAAGAGGCGACGCATCCTGAACGACGGCTCCTTGCAGATCATCAATCTGTACACCTACGACAGGGGAGTATATGTCTGTACTGCTGATAATGGTGTCGGAGCACCGGTTAGAACGGAGTACCAGCTCGACGTGACGGGTAAGTACAACTCGACGGATAAATCCGGCGAAGTAAAAATAGGTAATGCCTTGTGCGAGCACGAGGGATGCAAAGGTGCACGAGGGACGATCGGACTAAAATCATGGAAACAGCCGAAGCACCGTGTTACTAACGTAAAATTCAGTCGTTCTAACTGCAAGACTCGTTATCTTGGTCCTAACCGATTCTTTATAACACCGTGCGATAGTTTATAATATTACTGTAATATTAATAGTAGACTTGTGGAAAACTCGGCTGCGGTGGAATTTCAGTAGTTAGCGTTCTAATCCTAACCGCACTCTTCGCATGCACACATTGCCTGCCAACCCCATAGAACCTCACGACCATTCCGCCGCCATCGTCGGAGAAGCGAACACCTACATAACGGTGACCATGAAATCGCCTACGATTCTGCATTGTTACGCCATGGGCTGGCCAAGGCCTTTTGTCACCTGGTGGAGAGGAGACCGCATGCTGCCCCTGTCTTCGGAGTCCTACGAGCAGGATTCCGATTACACTCTGCTGATCAGATCCGTTACCTTGAGCAACCTCGGGGTGTACACCTGCCAAGCTTACAATGGGATCGACAGGCCAGCCTCTTGGTCGGTTACCCTGCAAGCTGTCGGACCTGTCCACAATATCAAGCCGGAACAGCAGGAGTACGCGAAATATCTCGTCCAACCACCCAAAAGACCGGACAGACCACAGTACCCATATCGACCCAACAGAACCCAGACTACCGAGTACCATCAGACCTACGCTCCCATTTATCCCACTCAACCCTACATTCCTGGTGTCGTTCCTCTCACGGAACCACCTTCCGAGGCTACTCGGTACAAAGGTGAGGGGCGACATGCATTTCAATCTAAATTTTTCTCTTTTATATTTAACAATTTTTCACCTATTTTTCAATGCTACACCTTGTTCCTTCCTGTCTTCTACAGTGAATGTGCATGTACTTCTCATCGAGGAAGAGATGAATCCTAACCATAGACGCTTTTGCATGACGAATGTTTGATTTCTTTGTGATAGAGACTCTTTCGAATTATATTCATCGATTGCTCACGTCGAAGCCGTGTTGATGGCTCTTTTTATGCTCTATATTTTTTTTGAAACGTAGTTCCGGTCAAGGTAAACGTGTCGGTATCTCAGAACCAATTCCCGGAGGGTAGCGACATCAGCATCGCCTGCAACGTGGACGGGTATCCCATTCCTCGAGTCCTTTGGTACAAGGACGATGTTCTGATCAGGTCGAACAATCGCGTGAAGGTTTCCGGTGAGATATTTCACTCGTCAAATTTAATAGAAATAATTCGACCGGAGAATTTGTACGCCTCTATTTCCACGTTCAGATGCCAATCGATTGATAATCGCCGATGCCAACAAGAACGACTCAGGGGTGTATCGCTGCGAAGCGTCCAATGAGTACACTTCTGCTTCAGACAGCGCAAATATCGTGGTAGCTGGTGAGTGCCATTTTGCATAGACTCCATTTATAATCTCCGTTTATTTTTATTACCGCATTCCTTCGATCTCATTGCAGGAATCTTTATCCATCCCAATTGCCAGGACAACTCGTTCTTCGCCAAGTGCGACTTGATCGTCCTGGCGAATTACTGCCAGCACAAATACTATGCCAAATTCTGCTGTCGATCCTGCACAGAGGCGGGCCAGCTGCCAGCATCGGGGCCTCATATCGACACCACCAGAAGGAGGAGATCGATCCTTTCTTTCCTTTGAAGTCCTGAGTCGACTTTTCGGTGTCCACGATGAGCGCAACGTGGAGGGATTCGTCTTCCCTTCTGGAAGGGGAATCGCGAATGGCGAAAAATGCCCCGAAGAAACTCACTTCAAGAATAGTCAGTAGTCTGAACGAGGTCCTTTCGGAGCATCTTTCGATCCTTCGACCTGCGTTGGATCGGACATCGAGGAAAAGTCGAGTTTCCTTCACTGCCAAAGCCTTAGAACGTTTATACATAGATACGGTTGATTAAAATGATCAAGCCGGTCAGGGATCGCGCGATGTTTCGAATGCATCGACGATGCATCTCGCGATGGAACCGTCCATGTATACACGATCTGATGCTGAATCCTAGTCCGATGGAGCCATATCGCTGGGCAATGGTTGTCTCTCATGGACGACGTTGTCACCGTTGACATTGCCTCCGTGCGCAGACAACTGCGCTCCGGGTAACCTCAGAAGGCATTCGATGCACCGATAACTATAAGGACAGTTAAAATAGATAGACGCTGCGTTACAGACGACCCGTCTCAGTTCCGGTCGGTATATACATTTAATTCTAGATATTGCGTGTACAATAGATAACGGCTGATAACGCCTCTTCCTCTAGCATCTCCAGAAGGAAGTTGAATGGCGAGTCAACGGCCTTCGGTTTACTCGCTTGTTCTAATTTATTAGTAACTCTCGATCGTCAGCGAGGGCAGTAGGTGGAACCCGAGTCCAAATTTTAGTCCTATTGTAAACCTGTGTATCTTAAGTAAGCTCTATTTTGGTCCTTTCTTTACTCATTAGGTCCTACTTTCATCTTTGTACGTTCTACTTAATACTGACGACGTCCTACCTTAAGACTACTTGTTGAGGAAATGGAAAGATCTGCCACTTTTAAAGTCTGAAGGAGGACCTCGAACTTATGGAAGTATGTTGTTTCGAACCCATTTAAAGCTTACAATTAGAAGTTTTAAGTAGGATCAAAATTTCGACTCGGCAAGCGAGCGGATCCAACAAACGCTCGACCAGATTTTTCAAGAACATCCGGAATCGTCGACCTCATTGTCCTCCCTAATCACGTGGGAATGAAAACTGCGTCGGTTTCCTTGTAAAGTATTCATTATTGATAGTTTATCGAGTACGTAATAGTCGACGGCGGACTCGCTTCGCCAAATACGGAGAGTTCGCGCCAGGCTCAAGAGTCGTCTGTGCATTCGAAACCAGTGCGTTGCATTTATACACGTTCCTGAGTATCAGTTAATCGTAGAATCGCGACTACGTACTAACCGCGTTTTGGGAGGATGCCCTAGTTAATGTTTAATTACAGTAGGTTACTTAGGCTACCATGCGTAACAGTACCAAGAGCATTTATACACTTAAAATACGCACTACACGGTAACGACGGCGAGGACCTCGCATTTATCTCGACGGTTTGGTGCTGACTCGTACCCGGGTCCTCGTTCACTTACTTAACTAGTATTAAGCGCAGTGCCTTACCGAACCTTGGTTCCAAATACTAGAAGAAGGTACCGGAGAATGTCGAAGGTCGTAAAGCGTGGTTGATTCGTGTAAATAATCAGCGACCACCGCCAACAATTAAGCACCGCTTCGTCCGCAGATCTCGGATAGTCGCGCTAATCGCTTATCAGGACCCACGTTTCGATCCTCTCTTGGTGACTTTGTCCTTTCAAAGAGTGAAGAACGGTATGTATATGGAAACTATAAAAATAGTCCTGACAAATGGATGCGTTTCCCAAGAGCAAAGAAATCGTCGCGTAGCCCGGACGAGGAACGAGTCGTCGTTGAATTTCTGACCGTCTTCTATCGTTTGTCTTCAGGACCTTTACCGTGCCATTCCCAGCAGTCTTCACCTCGGCGTAATGCAAAATATTTTAAGTTACTCGACTTTCCTTGTACATAGTTTTTAACGATGATAAGTTCCTCCGCTCCGACGATTACTTTGTTGCAAGAGGATCTAGAACTGTATCTTGCGTTTAAGGTAATGCGAAAATGGCGTCAAAGAGGTCTCGTTTATGAAACATTTCTCCGAATATGATATATAATATATGATATATGATATGAAATTTCACAACGTGAATATGTAAACTATAAGGAAGGTCCTTACACCCATGGAATCTCAATTTTTCCGAAATTTGTTTATAGGTGTTTTTAAAATTTAGAAAAAAAAAATGAAATCTCATGGGCGGCAGGACCTTCCTTCTAGCTTTCATATTCACGTTGTAAAGTTTAAAACAATTGACCCTTCAGATATCACTTTCGCACTCCCTTAACGAGCTTCAGAACTTGTAGACACGACGCGTACGCGGTATATTCCCACATTGTGTACATGTTTCTTAAAAACTGACATCGCGATGTGCGAGTGTAAAAGGAAGTCGCACTCTCTCGTTCCCTCGTGTAAAAACGACCCGAGGATGGAATGATTTAGAAGGCTGGAAGATCCTGCAAAGATACATCAGTCACTGTACACACTTTCCTTATATGTAGGAAGTGCGGTCTTACGACCACACGACTCGTCAGTGTAGCATTAATGCGACGCTTTAGAGGAGTTTAATCGTAACTTGTAAGTATTTTTAGGCAATCGATATATAATATATATATACACATGAATATATATACTGATATAGTTGAACTCAAAGCCGCGGTAATCGAATCCATGAGTACCACTGTGCGAATACTGTACGGACAATAATAACACTTAAGGTCCTTAAATACACGACCAAACGATGACAATTGTTGCTGCAGCGTCAATCTAATTTCTCTACTTCTTTAGGTTGTAGTTTGTTACACCTCGACTTCTGCATCCGTGTTGGACCTTTCAAAGTTCTTTCAATCCTTTACCTTCTGTCACCGAATGAATGCTTCATTCCCCCTGTCCAGAATTGGACATCATCACCTTACTTAGGATACATCGTACATTCGTACTTGACCCATTAAACACCATCGGTACCGAAGTTGCCATGCAACCGGTGACGCCAAAAACGAGCGGGAACCATTCTTAAGGTTATCTTCCAAGCATGAATAGAAGAGATCAGTTGGGAGATTGCTCACGGGCAGGATCGTGTGATCGCATCTTGTGCTGCCCTCTGGTTTCGTACGTTAGCTTTCACCGTTTTTTGCCCCCAAGGGCGGCGCAATGAATTTCTGATAGGAGCTCGCGCACTCGCGATGGCGGTACCATCTACCAGTCGCCGTTGGCGGCTCACGTACTCGTGATAGTAATACCATGCGGCAGTTGCCGGTGGTGGCTTACCTACGCTTACCGACACTGCTCGCTTTTGATGGTAAGGGAAGAAACTCGTGACGCTCCATTTGACTTTATCTACTTATCTACACTATTAAGTACATTGTTGCCAAGAAGTCGACGTGATGCGGAGCTTTGGGGCACGGCGTCGGTGTCGCGTACTGAACCGTCATGCAGCGAATCTGTGAGAGTGCGATCGCTCCTAGAAATCTTAGCACATCCCAAACAGCCAAGCGTCAAGCTACGGGTTGAGTCGTTGAGTATGTGCACGTTCGGCGCTACACTCGACGAGTATGCGTGAGAGTCGAATATTGCGAAAATCCTTCCGAGGCTTACCTAATCCCGGATATAAGCCGAGTCATTTCGCGTATGATTTTTTTTACATTTCCCTACTAGCGTTATCGAGCGTTTTCGAGTGTTTTCGAGCGGTTTCAAGTGTTTTCGAGCGTTATCGAGCGTTTTTCGACCGTTTTTTAACGTTTTCGAACGTTTCTCGATCATTTTCAGAGCGGTTTCGACCGTTTTTAGACTGTTTTTTAGGGTTACCCTTATTTTAATGGTTTTCAACCGTTTTCGAGTGTTTTTAGTGCCTTCGAGTGTTTTTAGAGTCTTTTGAAGCGTTTTCCGAGCGTTTTCGAGCGTTATCGATCGTTTTCGAGCGTTTTTCAAGTGTTTTCGAGCTTTATCGAAGGCCGTACAGTGCGGTTGCGTGTTGTTAAGTGCAGTAGAGTGCCGGAGATTGCCGGAGAGTTGTTGGACAGTGCCGGAGAGTTGCCGCAGAGTGCCGGAGAGTGCCGGAGAGTGCCGGAGAGTGCCCTAGAGTCCCGGAGAATGCCGGCGAGTTGCCGCAGAGTGCAGCAGAGTGTCGCAAAGTGCTGTAGAGTGTCGGAGAGTGCCGGAAAGTTGCCGCAGAGTGCTGGAGAGTGCCGGAAAGCGCTGGAGTCTTGCCGCAGAGTGCCGCAGAGTGCCGGAGACTTGCCGCAGAGTGCCGCAGAGTACCGGAGAGTGCCGGAGAGTGCCAGAGAGTGCCGCAGAGTGCCGCAAAGTGTTGTAGAGTGCCGGAAAGTTGCCGGAGAGTGCCGGAGATTTGCCGCAGAGTGTCGGAGAGTTGCCGGTGAGTGCCGGAGAGTACCGGAGAGTGCTGGAGAGTGCCGGAGAGTTGCCGCAGAGTGCCGCAGAGTGCCGGGGAGTGCCGGAGAGTGCCAGAGAGTGCCGCAGAGTGCCGCAAAGTGTTGTAGAGTGCCGGAAAGTTGCCGGAGAGTGCCGGAGAGTCCCGGAGAGTGCCGGAGCCTTGCCGCAGAGTGCCGCAGTGTGCCGTAGAGTGCCGGAGAGGGCCGCAAAGTGCCGGAGAGTTGCCGCAGGGTACAGCAGAGTGCTGGAGAGTGCCGGAGAGTGCCGGAGAGTGCCGGAGAGTGCCCTAGAGTCCCGGAGAATGCCGGCGAGTTGCCGCAGAGTGCAGCAGAGTGCCGCAAAGTGCTGTAGAGTGCCGGAAAGTTGTCGGAGAGTGCCGGAGAGTTGCCGCAGAGGGTCGGAGAGTTGCCGGTGAGTGCCGGAGAGTACCGGAGAGTACCGGAGAGTGCCGGAGAGTTACCACAGAGTGCCGCAGAGTGCTGGGGAGTGCCGGAGAGCGCCGGGGAGTTGCCGCAGGGTACCGCAGAGTACTGGAGAGTGCCGGTGAGTTGCCAGAGAGTGCCGGAGAGTGCCGGAGAGTGCCGAAGAGTGCCCTAGAGTGCCGGAGAGTTGCAGCAGAGTGCCGGGGAGTGCCGGGGAGTGCCGGAGAGTGCCGGAGACTTGCCGCAGAGTGGCGCAGTGTGCCGCAGAGTGCTGGAGAGTGCCAGTGAGTTGCCGCAGAGTGCCGGAGAGTTGCCGGTGAGTGCCGGAGAGTACCGGAGAGTACCGGAGAGTGCCGGAGAGTGCCGGAGAGTTGCCACAGAGTGCCGCAGAGTGCTGGAGAGTGCCGGAGAGTGCCGGACACTTGCCGGAGAGTCCCGGAGAATGCCGGAGAGTACCGGAGAGTGCCGGAGAGTGCCGCAGAGTGCCGGAGACTTGCCGGAGAGTGCCGGAGAGTGCCGGCGGATGCCGCAGATTGCCGGAGAGTGCCGGAGAGATGCCGCAGTGTGCCGGAAAGTTTCCGGTGAGTGCCGGAGAGTGCCGCAGAGGGCCGCAGAGTGCCGGATAGTGGCGGAGAGCGCCGTAAAGTGCCCTACAGTGCCCTAGAGTGCCGTAGAGTGCCGTAGAGTGCTGTACAGTGCCGTAGAGGGCATTATAATGCATTCGAGCGCATTATAGTGCTGTACCACTCTAATTAGAATGCCTTAATTAGAACTTTAATCAGAGCGCCTTTGTTAGATTAGGTCAGGTTATGTTAGGTCAGGTAGGTCAGGTTTGGTTAGGTCAGGTAGGTCAGGTTANCGGCTGTGGTCAGGGCCATGGTCGGTGGCGGGGGGCTTGGCAGGCGGCCGTCTCCTTCTGTGAAGCGGTTATGCTCCAGAAGGAGTCGGCCAATAGGGACAGGGAGCGGGCGGACAACGCCTGACGACGAGGGGGTGGGCGCGGGCGCCGGAGCCGGAGGGGGGGTTAGCCCCCTTCACGGACAACCCTGGTCCCTGCGACCTGCCCCCCGCGGCCCAAAAAAGGCCTGCGAGCGAGGGGGCGGCGCCGGGGTGCGGGGACCCGGCTGCGCCCGGGCTCCACCGAGCGTCCGGCGTCGCCCGGGCCGGCGGGGAGGGGCAACAGGCCCCCCCCAGCGCACGCCGGCCCACTGGCGTAGTGTCCCTGGCTCCTCCTTCCCCCTTTCCCCTCTTTACTCCTCTGGGGGGGAATGCGGGGGATTGATGGATCGGTGGGGCCCGGGGCGCGAGGGGGCTGCAGGGTCCCAAGTACGGGGAACGAGGGACCCATGGCACGCAGCCCCCCCCCACCACAACGAGCAGGGCCGAGGGACGGGTGGTCGCGTCCCTCGGCCGATACGACGCGGGAAATAGGGGGAGGGGTACACGGAGGGGACTGTGTCCGCCTCCACCCCCCTCCTCCCGGGATAGGGCCCGGCATACCGGGTGTGGCGCGGGGGGACCGCGGTAGTGGAAACCCGATCCCGCGGTCCCCTCCGACGCGCCGATGGCGGCCACCGCGAGGTTTTTAGTGGGTGCGAGTCCCACACTACCCCCGCCCCTCCCCGGGGGCGGGGGTGTGCGTAGGCATTTCCCCCGCGTAAAAAAAAAAAAAGGTTACGTCAGGTAGGTCAGGTCAGGTTAGGTCAGGTAGGTCAGGTTAGGTTAGGTTAGGTCAGGTAGGTCAGGTTAGGTTAGGTTAGGTCAGGTTAGGTTTGTCAGGTTAGGTCAGGTTAGGTTAGGTCAGGTAGGTTAGGTTAGGTTAGGTTAGGTTAGGTTAGGTTAGGTTAGGTTAGGTTAGGTTAGGTTAGGTTAGGTTCCCCCTTCTGCTCACTACCTTGGCGTGGTGAGGGGGCTTGCGTGCTACAACGATCCCAGCGGCTATACCGGCGGAGTGCCGCGGCCCTCCGGCAGGTTCTACCATGCCGGGCAGACGCTGGGGGAGTAGCCAGACTAAAAGTGAGCGCCCACAAAATCTTTTCTTTTATCTTTCTTCCTTCTTCTTTCTTCGTTCTTCTCTCTTCCTTCTTCCTTCTTTCCTCTTTATTTCTTCTTTCTTCCTTCTTCCTTCTTTCCTCTTTCTTTCTTCCTTCTTTCTTCTTCCTCCTTCTTTCCTCTTTCCTCTTTCTCTACTACTATCCTCTACCTCTTTTTTCCTTTTCCTCGTGGGCTGGGTGCCCCAACCCACTTTGGGGCCGAGATGGGAGGGCCCCCCGAACGGGGGGTCCTCAAACCCTAGGCCTCCTTCTGCGTGCATTCGTGCTGCAGAGGGGGGTCGCGGGGCGTGGCCGGCAGGTGGCCGGTCGCCCTCCGCCGAGGTGGGGCGGGTGACGGTTGCCGCTGGGGGTTGGCGGGTCTCCCGATACCCCCGTGAGCGGATCCGCTCTCCCGCCACTCTTCCTCTGGGGCGGGGGTGAGGGGCTGGGGAACGCGTTCCTTGGCCCCGCTGGCAGCCCGCGCCGCTGAGGTCGGCAGGGAACGACAGTTCCCATTGCACGCCGACCTCCGTGAGTCGCGGCGCGGACACGCTCCCCCTTCGGGGGGGGTGGGCCCGCGTTCGGGCCGCATGGGTCGCGGGGGTCCTGAGTGGGGGCTCAGGATCCCATTGCACGTGACCCCGGGGGGTGCCGGTGGGGCGGTGTGGCCCCGCCTCATCGGCAAAGTTAGAGGGGTTTTTCTTTTGGGGGGACCTTCTGTCCCCCCCGGGATGGGCCCGGAAACGGGCATGGCGCAGGGGGGGCCGCGGTTGCGTAACCGATCCCGTAGCCCCCCCGCCTTTGCGCTGAAGGCGGCCACCGGGGAGTTTTTAGTGGGTGCGAGCCCCACACTACCTCCGCCCCTCCCCGGGGGCGGGGGTGTCCGGTAGGGATTTTCTCCTCGTTAAAAAAAAAAAAAAAAAGGTTAGGTTAGGTACGTACTTATAACGGCCCTCTGACAAAGATACTCTGATTACAGTGGTAATCAATGCACTCTAATTAGAGTACTACAGCACTCTAATGCATTATGATGCACTCTACGGCCTCCTGCGGCACTCTACGCAACTCTAGGGCACTCTAGGGCACACTAGGGCACTCTACGGCACTCTACGGCACTCTACGGCACACTACGGCACACTACAGCACTCTGGGGCATTTTACGGCACAATGGGGCACTCTATGGCACTCTACGGCGCTCTACGGTACTCTCCGGTATCTCTCCGGCACTCTCCGGCACTCTCCGGCAACTCTCCGGCAACACTCCGGCAACTCTCCGGCAACTCTCCGGCACTCTGCGACACTCTCCGGCAGTCTCCGGCACTCTGCGGCAACTCTCCGGCACTCTGCGGCAACTCTCTGGCAACTCTCCGGCACTCTCTGGCAACTCTCCGGCACTCTCTGGCAACACTCCGGAACTCTCTGGCAACACTCCGGCACTCTCTGGCAACACTCCGGCACTCTCCGGCACTCTCCGGTACCTCTATGGCACTCTCCGGCATTCTCCAGCAACTCCACGGCACTCTCTGGCACTTTGTGGCAACTCTCCGGCACTCTGCGGCAACTCTCCGGCACTCTCTGGCAACACTCCGGCACTCTCTGGCACCCTCCAGCAACTCTACGGCACTCTCCGGCACTCTACAGCACTCTCCAGCACTCTCCCGCACTCTCCAGCACTCTGCGGCACTCTGCGGCACTCTGCGGCACTCGCCGGCACTCTGCGGCAACTCTCCGGCACTCTCCGGCACTCTCCGGCACTCTGTGGCACTCTGTGGCACTCTCCGGCACTCTCCGGCACTCCGCGGCAACTCTCTGGCACTCTCCGGCACTCTCCAGCACTCTTCGGCATCTCTCCGACATTCTCCGGCACTCTACTGCACTTAACAACACGCAACAGCACTGTGCGGCCTTCGATAACGCTCGACAACGCTCGAAAAACGCTCAATAACTCTCGAAAACGCTCGGAAAGAGCTCGGTAACGCTCCAAAACACTAAAAACGTTCGAAAACACTCTAAAAACACTCGAAAACGGTTGAAAACGCTCAAAAACGGTCTTAAAACGCTCTAAACCACTCTGAAAATGATCAAGAAACGCTCGAAAATGTTCAAAAACGCTCGATAACGCTAGTAGGGAAATGTAAAAATCATGCGCGAAATGACTCGGCTTATGTCCGCAGTTAGTTAAGCCTCGAGAGGATTTTTCGCAGTTTTCGAGTCTCACGCATACTTGTCGAGTGTAGCGCCGAATGCACACGTACACAACGTCTCGACCCGTAGCTTGGCGCTTGGCTGGTTGGCACGCGCGAAGATTTCTAGGAGCTATCGTACTCACACAGATTCGCTGCACGAGACTTCCGTACGCGAAACCGACGCGTGCCCCAAAACTCCGCATCACGTCGACTTCGAGGCAACAATATACTTAATAGTAGTAGATAAGTATAGAAAGTCAAATGGAGCGTCACGAGTGTTCTTCCCTTACCATCAAAAGCGAGCAGTATCGGTAAGTGTAGGTAAGCCACCACCGTCAACTGCCGCATGGTTTTACCATCACGAGTACGTGAGCCGCCAGTGGCGACTGGTAGATGGTACCGCCATCGCGAGTGCGCGAGCTTCTATCAGAAATTCGTTGCGCCGCCCTTGGGAGCAAAAAACGGTGAAAGCTATTGTACGAAACCAGAGAGCAGCACAGGATGCGATCGCACTATCCTGCCCGTAAACAATCTCCCAACTCATCTCTGTACGCACACGATTTTAAAAGTACTTACTATGTGTAGCCACTAGATGGCAGTTCCATACATTCCCTTGGGTTGGAAAATAGTCGCGCGATGAGAACGAGCCTTGAAGGACAACCCGGCTTTGAATGGGTGTACTCACGAGCGTGGATTTTGCTCGCGTGTAGGGTCGTAGGTGAGGGAGACGACGACGAATGTGATCAAACTAAAGTTGTCGAAATTTCAAACCGCTATAACTCCAGAACACCTTCACCGATTGTAACGATTAAGGTCTCAAAAAATAGGAAAAAAATAAACGAAGCGTTTCGTGTAGGTTAAAATGTTCTTCGGTCTTCAGTATGTCAGCACTGACCGAGTGAAGAAAATTAAATGCCCGCTGGCAAGATGTTTCGAGTATATAGAGTGGTAGCGGCCATGAACTTGTCTGAGCCGCTACCGCGTCTCTTGATACCAGAGATGAGTTGGGAGATTGCTCACGGGCAGGGTCGCGCGATCGTATCGTGTGCTGCCCTTCTGGTTTTGTACGTGAGCTTTCACCGTTTTTGCGCCCAAGGGCGGCGCAACAAATTTTTGATAGGGACTCACGCACTCGCGATGGCGGTGCCATCTACCAGTCGCCGCTGGCGGCTCACGTACTCGTGATGGTAATACCATGCAGCAGTTGACGGTGGTGGCTTACCTACGCTTACTAACCTGAACCCGACCAACCTGAGGAACTGCTGACAGAAGAAAATACGTACACGAACAACGCCACCGCATACAATTACGAAACACAGCCACACAACCCCAGCACTGACATACGATGCGAAACAGAGGACTTAGAAAGGAAAATACATTTATTACAAGAAACCCTACAAAAATATACTGCCGATCTACACAACCTACAAATAAAACAACATAGACGACGAACTCTGATCCCATCACAGCTAGAACCGCTCCAATGCAAGAGTTAGACCAAACAATAGAACCACGGAACAGGACACCCACTCACGACACACAATATACACAAACACACACACACCCAAACGACACCTCTCCTACAACATGACACTTACATACCGCATAACACACTACTAACAAGGAAACATTCCCAAGTGTCCGCCTCCGATCTTATTGAGTTTCATATATGTTGAAGAACACAACAATTTAAGAGACACGTGTTTTTTTATATCTGCAATGGTTCACATTGAAGGGGTGAAACAACCCCCCAAAGTTTAGCGAAAAATCGGTTATTTAAATATTTTTCGTAGAAGCAGTGGAGGGATTTCAACGAAACTTTGTATAAACGTATTCTGTATAAGGACGGTGACAACACAATATTGTTCAGCAATGTTGCACCCCCTCAAGGGGGTGAACTACCCTTCAGGTGACATTTTTTTATAATATCCATTAAACAAGCACTCCTATTGAAGTTCCACTTACGCGATGTGATTGCTCGCAAAAAATTAAGAAATACGTGTTTTTTGCTTTTTGCCAATAAACATTTACATATCGGTTGTAAACAATGAATGTAGATGGTATTAGGGTATATCCCGACTACCTTTATTGGGTTATATCGTGACCAATTCATCGTACATAAGTCGTGTCAACGTGGTAATTCTT